>NC_048579.1:77949152-77994152 GCF_013265735.2 Oncorhynchus mykiss | reverse complement strand
ACAGCAGGATTCAAAATGAACACGTTTTATTTGATCCTAAAAAATAAATAAATAAAAAAGAAGTAATAACGTTCATCTGACAGTTATTTTCTCTGGAATGGTGGTCTGGTTCTTAAATGCAACTCAAGTTGAAATCTGAAAAGGGTTTAGCATTGCTTTACTTTTCAATGCACTCAAGGCTGCTAAGAATGAAGGCTGCTGTTGTGGGCTTGAAAAACACAAACTGTTGTTAACAAACAGATTAATAACGTGGTAAAGAGACCGGGGGGGGGGGGGGGGGGGGACAGACAGAAACTCAAATTATAAACTCCGGTATTGTATAAATATAACTAAATCGCGGCGAACTACACTATTGATACGTTACCACACCAGCAGTAAGCCTTGTGAATGGGGAGAAAGAGCAACATTGTTCAACTCATTAGGAAACTAAAAAAGAAACGAAACACGAAAACAAGAGTCCAATTAAACCCTCCTTCAATTAGGAGACACTTAAACAGGAAGTAATAATTCCACTCCTTTATTCTCTCATCTGGTAATAACAAATACATGACAGGCTTTATCAGCAGAGGGAGCATGCCCTCATCCTTATTAGAGAGGGGAGGGAGGGGAGGGAGGGAGGGAGGCTGGGAGGGAGGGAGGGATGTAATTAAAGAGACGGCGCTACAAAAAGAAAGAAAGAGGGAGAGTTTCTCCTCTCTAATGAGAGTTTATTACCCAGCATTCCCAAATAATGTAAAACGGAAATGTTTAGCCGCGCTGTCACGCTCATTAGCAGCTGAGCAAAGACAAGATAACGACGAGACAACAACAACATAATCTGAACCGGATTTACACCAGCTCACATATTCTAATGAAAAGGGGAGAAGAATGCTAGCATATTTAGAAAGCAAGCATGTGGTTGGGGATCACTGTGTTGGCCTAGTTAGTGAGAATGTGGCGGCTGTGGCTACAGCGCTAATGCTAATTCCATTTGTAATATGCAGATGATATGCAGATGGCTCTCTTTCCTATTCTCAGCAGACATGTTGGGTCATTCGGGCACTTCCACTCACGTCAGAAACGAAGAGAGCGAGCAAGAGAGGGAGAGAGCGAGAGAGGGAGCGAGAGAGGGAGAGAGAGAGGGAGAGAGAGAGAGGGAGGGAGAGCGAGAGGGAGGGAGAGCGAGAGAGAGAGGGAGGGAGAGCGAGAGGGGAGAGCGAGAGAGGGAGAGCGAGAGAGGGAGAGCGAGGAGAGCGAGAGAGGGAGAGCGAGAGAAGGAGAGCGAGAGAAGGAGAGCGGGAGAGCGAGAGAGGGAGAGCGAGAGCGAGAGAGGGAGAGCGAGAGAGGGAGAGCGAGAGAGGGAGAGCGAGAGAGGGAGAGCGAGAGAGGGAGAGCGAGAGAGGGAGAGCGAGAGAGGGAGAGCGAGAGAGGGAGAGCGAGAGAGGGAGAGCGAGAGAGGGAGAGCGAGAGAGGGAGAGCGAGAGAGGGAGAGCGAGAGAGGGAGAGCGAGAGAGGGAGAGCGAGAGAGGGAGAGCGAGAGAGGGAGAGCGAGAGAGGGAGAGCGAGACAGGGAGAGCGAGACAGGGAGAGCGAGACAGAGAGAGCGAGACAGAGAGAGCGAGACAGAGAGAGCGAGACAGAGAGAGCGAGAGAGAGAGCGAGACAGAGAGAGCGAGACAGAGAGAGCGAGACAGAGAGAGCGAGACAGAGAGAGCGAGACAGAGAGAGCGAGACAGAGAGAGCGAGACAGAGAGAGCGAGACAGAGAGAGCGAGACAGAGAGAGCGAGACAGAGAGAGCGAGACAGAGAGAGCGAGACAGAGAGAGCGAGACAGAGAGAGCGAGACAGAGAGAGCGAGACAGAGAGAGCGAGACAGAGAGAGCGAGACAGAGAGAGAGAGAATAAAGTCAAATTATTTGCCTTTAAATACGTTACATTAAAGATTCAGAATTCTAATGAAGACAGGCAGCATCAGCCACGGGTTAGTGAACACGCCACAGACCTTCATTTCTACCACTAACAGCTTCCAAAGGAAAGAAAGAACCAAGGAAATGAACACAGAACATCTCAATATAGTACTGGGAGGCATTGTGTGCGTGTGTGTGTGTGTGTGTGTGTGTGTGTGTGTGTGTGTGTGTGTGTGTGTGTGTGGAGATACACTCTTCTCTCCTAACTTTCAGCAATTAAAAGCGAATATGAAGTGACTGTAAAGAGACGTATCTTATCTCTGAATGGGTAAGTGTGTAAAAGGGATTAGATGAAAGAAAATTATAATTATATATATATATATATATAATATGGCTTGGTATAAAAATGAGAATATGCGAGAGTTTGTTTAGTTTAAATATGGGGAATGTAGTGGTGTCTTCATCACAGCAATACTACAACCATTGAGAAGAGCAGGAGGTACTTCAATATGTTCAAATGGAGATTATTTCAAAACGCCCAACAAGCGGGGCCTCTCGAGTGGTGCAGTGGTCTAAGGCACTGCATCGCAGATTCTGGGCTCTCGGGAGACCCATGGGGGGCAGCGCACAATTGGTCCAGCGTCGTCCGGGTTAGAGGAGGGTTTGGTCCAGCGTCGTCCGGGTTAGAGGAGGGTTTGGTCCAGCGTCGTCCGGGTTAGAGGAGGGTTTGGTCCAGCGTCGTCCGGGTTAGAGGAGGGTTTGGTCCAGCGTCGTCCGGGTTAGAGGAGGGTTTGGTCCAGCGTCGTCCAGGTTAGAGGAGGGTTTGGTGCAGCGTCGTCCTGGTTAGAGGAGGGTTTGGTCCAGCGTCGTCCGGGTTAGAGGAGGGTTTGGTCCAGCGTCATCCGGGTTAGAGGAGGGTTTGGTGCAGCGTCGTCCGGGTTAGAGGAGGGTTTGGTCCAGCGTCGTCCGGGTTAGAGGAGGGTTTGGTCCAGCGTCGTCCGGGTTAGAGGAGGGTTTGGTCCAGCGTCGTCCGGGTTAGAGGAGGGTTTGGTCCAGCGTCGTCCGGGTTAGAGGAGGGTTTGGTCCAGCGTCGTCCAGGTTAGAGGAGGGTTTGGTGCAGCGTCGTCCTGGTTAGAGGAGGGTTTGGTCCAGCGTCGTCCGGGTTAGAGGAGGGTTTGGTCCAGCGTCATCCGGGTTAGAGGAGGGTTTGGTGCAGCGTCGTCCGGGTTAGAGGAGGGTTTGGTGCAGCGTCGTCCGGGTTAGAGGAGGGTTTGGTCCAGCGTCGTCCGGGTTAGAGGAGGGTTTGGTCCAGCGTCGTCCGGGTTAGAGGAGGGTTTGGTCCAGCGTCGTCCGGGTTAGAGGAGGGTTTGGTCCAGCGTCGTCCGGGATAGAGGAGGGTTTGGTCCAGCGTCGTCCGGGATAGAGGAGGGTTTGGTCCAGCGTCGTCCGGGTTAGAGGAGGGTTTGGTCCAGCGTCGTCCGGGTTAGAGGAGGGTTTGGTCCAGCGTCGTCCTGGTTAGAGGAGGGTTTGACCCAGCGTCGTCCTGGTTAGAGGAGGGTTTGACCCAGCGTCGTCCGGGTTAGAGGAGGGTTTGACCCAGCGTCGTCCTGGTTAGAGGAGGGTTTGGTCCAGCGTCGTCCGGGTTAGAGGAGGGTTTGGTCCAGCGTCGTCCAGGTTAGAGGAGGGTTTGGTGCAGAGTCGTCCGGGTTATAGGAGGGTTTGGTCCTGCGTCGTCCGGGTTAGAGGAGGGTTTGGTCCAGCGTCGTCCGGGTTAGAGGAGGGTTTGGTCCAGCGTCGTCCTGGTTAGGGGAGGGTTTGGTCCAGCGTCGTCCGGGTTAGAGGAGGGTTTGGTGCAGCGTCGTCCGGGTTAGAGGAGGGTTTAGTCCAGCGTCGTCCAGGTTAGAGGAGGGTTTGGTCCAGCGTCATCCGGGTTAGAGGAGGGTTTGACCCAGCGTCGTCCGGGTTAGGGGAGGGTTTGGCCCAGCCGGAAATAGAAAAACAAAATTGAATCTGAATTTCTCCATTCTTATTCACACAGACGAATAATACTACTTTTCCCTCTTAAATACATTTTCCCCGAGTTAGGGGAGGGTTTGGCCCAACGTCGTCCTGGTTAGAGGAGGGTTTGGTCCAGCGTCGTCCGGGTTAGAGGAGGGTTTGGTCCAGCGTCGTCCTGGTTAGAGGAGGGTTTGGTCCAGCGTCGTCCTGGTTAGAGGAGGGTTTGGTCCAGCGTCGTCCTGGTTAGAGGAGGGTTTGGTGCAGCGTCGTCCGGGTTAGAGGAGGGTTTGGTCCAGCGTCGTCCGGGTTAGAGGAGGGTTTGGTGCAGCGTCGTCCGGGTTAGAGGAGGGTTTGGTGCAGCGTCGTCCGGGTTAGAGGAGGGTTTGGTGCAGCGTCGTCCGGGTTAGAGGAGGGTTTGGTCCAGCGTCGTCCGGGTTAGAGGAGGGTTTGGTCCAGCGTCGTCCGGGTTAGAGGAGGGTTTGGTCCAGCGTCGTCCGGGTTAGAGGAGGGTTTGGTCCAGCGTCGTCCTGGTTAGAGGAGGGTTTGGTCCAGCGTCGTCCGGGTTAGAGGAGGGTTTGGCCCAGCGTCGTCCAGGTTAGAGGAGGGTTTGGCCCAGCGTCGTCCTGGTTAGAGGAGGGTTTGGTCCAGCGTCGTCCAGGTTAGAGGAGGGTTTGGCCCAGCGTCGTCCTGGTTAGAGGAGGGTTTGGTCCAGCGTCGTCCGGGTTAGAGGAGGGTTTGGTCCAGCGTCGTCCGGGTTAGGGGAGGGTTTGGTCCAGCGTCGTCCAGGTTAGAGGAGGGTTTGGCCCAGCGTCGTCCGGGTTAGAGGAGGGTTTGGTGCAGCGTCGTCCGGGTTAGAGGAGGGTTTGGTGCAGCGTCGTCCGGGTTAGAGGAGGGTTTGGTCCAGCGTCGTCCAGGTTAGAGGAGGATTTGGTCCAGCGTCGTCCGGGTTAGAGGAGGGTTTGGCCCAGCGTCGTCCGGGTTAGAGGAGGGTTTGGTCCAGCGTCGTCCGGGTTAGAGGAGGGTTTGGTGCAGCGTCGTCCGGGTTAGAGGAGGGTTTGGCCCAGCGTCGTCCGGGTTAGAGGAGGGTTTGGTCCAGCGTCGTCCGGGTTAGAGGAGGGTTTGGTGCAGCGTCGTCCGGGTTAGAGGAGGGTTTGGCCCAGCGTCGTCCGGGTTAGAGGAGGGTTTGGTCCAGCGTCGTCCGGGTTAGAGGAGGGTTTGGTGCAGCGTCGTCCGGGTTAGAGGAGGGTTTGGTGCAGCGTCGTCCGGGTTAGAGGAGGGTTTGGTCCTGCGTTGTCCGGGTTAGAGGAGGGTTTGGTCCAGCGTCGTCCAGGTTAGAGGAGGGTTTGGTCCAGCGTCGTCCGGGTTAGAGGAGGGTTTGGTCCTGCGTCGTCCGGGTTAGAGGAGGGTTTGGTCCAGCGTCGTCCGGGTTAGAGGAGGGTTTCTAGCGACTCCTGTGGCGGGCCGGGCGTAGTGCACGCTGACACGGTCGCCAGGTGTACGGCGTTTCCTCCGACACATTGGTGCGGCTGGCTTCCGGGTTAAGTGGGCATTGTGTCAAGAAGCAGTTGCGGTTTGGCTGGGGTCGTGTTTCGGGGGACGCACGGCTCTCGACCTTTGCCCCTCCCGAGTCCGTACGGGAGTCGCAGCGATGAGACAAGACTGTAAAATTGGAAACCACGAAATTGAGGAGAGAAAAAAAAGGGGTAAAAGTTAAAAAAAATAATTGTAATAAAAAGTATTAATCTCCTTCAGTTCAGTGAAGATTCTTTCTAAAACACAACATAAATAATCCACTTCAAATGTCAGGTTTTATTAGTCGTGCCTACGGGGTACACAGCATCCAAATAAACGCTGACTTGCAATGAAATAACAAGAAGAAATAATACAAGTGTAGCCCGTCTTTTAGCTAGCTATCAGGACTAGCCATCAGGAAACTAGGAAGAGGAGGCCGCGTAGCCCGTCTTTTCAGCTAGCCATCAGGACTAGCCATCAGGAAACTAGGAAAAGGAGGCCGCGTAGCCCGTCTTTTCAGCTAGCCATCAGGACTAGCCATCAGGAAACTAGGAAGAGGAGGCCGCGTAGCCAGCCTTGTCAGCTAGCCATCAGGACTAGCCATCAGGAAACTAGGAAGAGGAGGCCGTGTAGCTCATCTTTTCAGCTAGCCATCGGGAAACTAGGAAGAGCTGGCCGTGCAGCCCGTCTTGTCAGCGAGCCATCAGGATACTAGGAAGAGGAGGTTGTGTAGTCGGTTTTTTCAGCTTGGACTCCCACTTTCCTTTTAATATGTTAATGAAGATTCACAACAAAGTATTAATCCAAACAATGACCCTTTGACCCCGTCACTGGCGGCAACAGGAACTTGTTGAAGATGAAAGCATCACGTCCTATCACAACGCATGATATACCATCACGTCCTATCACAACGCACGATATACCATCACGTCCTATCACAACGCACGTGATATACCATCACGTCCTATCACAACGCATGATATACCATCACGTCCTATCACAACTCATGATATACCATCACGTCCTATCACAACACATGATATAACATCTTGTCCTTTCACAACACATGATATAACATCTTGTCCTATCACAACGCATGATATACCATCTTGTCCTATCACAACGCATGATATACCATCACGTCCTATCACAACACATGATATACCATCACGTCCTATCACAACGCATGATATACCATCACGTCCTATCACAACGCATGATATACCATCACGTCCTATCACAACACATGATATACCATCACGTCCTATCACAACACATGATATACCATCACGTCCTATCACAACGCACGATATACCATCACGTCCCATCACAACGCACGATATACCATCACGTCCTATCACAACGCACGATATACCATCACGTCCTATCACAACGCACGATATACCATCACATCCTATCACAACGCACGATATACCATCACATCCTATCACAACGCACGATATACCATCACGTCCTATCACAACGCACGATATACCATCACGTCCTATCACAACGCACGATATACCATCACGTCCTATCACAACGCACGATATACCATCACGTCCTATCACAACGCACGATATACCGTCACGTCCTATCACAACGCACGATATACCATCACGTCCTATCACAACGCACGATATACCATCACGTCCTATCACAACGCACGATATACCATCACGTCCTATCACAACGCACGATATACCATCACGTCCTATCACAACGCACGATATACCATCACGTCCTATCACAACGCACGCTATAACAAAAAAAAAATTAAAATCCATCGTTCACATAAAGGAGGACTAAAGCGAGCGTGGTCATTGGTTGCCCAATCTAAAGACTAGGTCTTAGTTTCCCTCCCCTCGATAATTCACGAGCCCGTAGCCTTAACCCGTTTCACTTCCTCATGTTCTGTCCGTACCGCTCTCCTCCCCGTCACCACCAGGTTAAACATTCCCTCAGAGGCACAAAATGGCTCCCAACTCAGAGCCATAGTGGATTCCGGAATCCTCCAGTTGCCACCCGCCTTCACGTTGACATGCTACATCCCCCATTACGGACACGATAACATGCGTAACACAGACAGAGAGAGAGAGCAGAGGAGCTATTCACCGTCACACACACACACAGCCCCAGTCAACTCCCAGAACTCATCGCTGTCATCTCCGGGGAGAGAGGACGGAATGAGAAGGTCCGCTTTCAGCCAGCCAAGATCCACGTCCCAAACGGCCCCGTATTCCCTACATAGTGCACTACGTTAGACCAGAGCCCAATGGGGCCCTAACGCTGCACTATACAGGGGAATAGGGTGCCATTTGGGATCCAGGGCCAGATCCAGACAGTAAATGCCACTTAATAAAAGGCAATGATTTTATTCCCTCCCCCTCCCCCTCCACAACCCCCCCACTCCCGTATCTCCTTAAGTATCCAGCACTTCAGCCACACTCACCATCAATCATCGTCCAACAGCCATAAGTGACATCAATTTCCTGCTGTTACCAGAAAGCAGGGAGAGCTCTGTGTGTGTTCGTTCACGCGTGAACGTGAGTGTGTGTGTGTGTGTGTGTGTGTGTTCACACGTGAGTGTGTGTGTGTGTTCACACGTGAGTGTGTGTGTGTGTGTGTGTGTGTGTTCACACGTGAGTGTGTGTGTGTCGAGTCACCTAACATCATCGTACTATGATGAGAGGTCCATGGAGTCTCCGAGAGTTTCACGGAGGAAGAGCAAAAGGTGAATCTATTGCCATTGTCCCAGGGTTAAGTCTGTCAGTCCTGCAGCCTCAAAATGTCTGCTGCATTTTGGGTGTGTGTGGGGGGGGGGGAGCACAAGACGCACCTAAAGAATAGTGGGACACGAAACTCGTCCGAAGTTGGACGATAACTGACGTCAGACTCTACGGATGGACAGATGTTGGGAGGTGTAAAGGTACAGCAGGATAGACAGACTGTCTTCACAGGACAGACAGACTGTCTTCGTGCGTGATGGATGGACAGATGTTGGGAGGTGTAAAGGTACAGCAGGACAGACCGACTGTCTTCGTGCGTGACGGATGGACAGATGGACACCACACATCAAGGAGGTCGCTGTGAGAATCATCTCCGTACTACACGAGACAAGAAAGCCTCGTTAAGAAAACAGACGAGCAGCTTGATAAAACCCATAGCAGCGTATTTTCATCCCAGCTCCTGTGTTCATAAATCAGCATGTTGATTATGGCCCATTTCTCCCCCCCCCCCCTCGTGATACACTAATTAACGACAGGGATCAGGACCGCATGGAATTACAGCCAACACTAACGGCTGGTTAACACAGGGGATTGTGACAGATCTGTTACAGTCTGAGTGTGTGTGTGTGTGTGTGTGTCAAAGTTTTACCAACAGGCGCTACATCAAATAATAACCACGTCTGTCATCGCAGCTATAAACAACAACAACAACAGGAAAAGGGAGAAGTCAGGCATGAAAAGCGTGACGCTACAGGGGTCGTCTACGGTGGCGTTTACAGTACGCAACACTACCCTCTCAACACACACTGTTCTGTTACCCACTCTGAACGTCCCCCCCCCCAACACCTTCAGGAAGTCACATGGTTCAGAGTAGGAAGTGTAGAACTTTGTCAAGTGCCAATCAAACAACAACAAAAAAGTCCACAAACTACTGGGTCAGTGGAAACCCACATCACATGACAACCAGCAGCCAGTATTACCTCTGAATCAACGGGTGGGAGGGTGGATGGGACAATGGTTGGATGAAATGAAAGCAGGTATTGTTTGATGGAGTGGGTGTGGGGCGGAGGGTGTTTTACAGTAGTTGGTGGTTTAGAACGATGTGCTGTTGAATTGTGTTTTACAGTAATAGGTGGTTTAGAACGATGTGCTGTTGAATTGTGTTTTACAGTAGTTGGTTTAGAACGATGTGCTGTTGAAATGTGTTTTACAGTAGTTGGTGGTTTAGAACGATGTGCTGTTGAATGGTTTTACAGTAGTTGGTGGTTTAGAACGATGTGCTGTTGAAATGTGTTTTACAGTAGTTGGTGGTTTAGAACGATGTGCTGTCGAATTGTGTTTTACAGTAGTTGGTGGTTTAGAACGATGTGCTGTTGAATTGTGTTTTACAGTAGTTGGTGGTTTAGAACGATGTGCTGTCGAATTGTGTTTTACAGTAGTTGGTGGTTTAGAACGATGTGCTGTCGAATTGTGTTTTACAGTAGTTGGTGGTTTAGAACGATGTGCTGTTGAAATGTGTTTTACAGTAGTTGGTGGTTTAGAACGATGTGCTGTTGAATTGTGTTTTACAGTAGTTGGTGGTTTAGAACGATGTGCTGTTGAATTATGTTTTACAGTAGTTGGTGGTTTAGAACGATGTGCTGTCGAATTGTGTTTTACAGTAGTTGGTGGTTTAGAACGATGTGCTGTTGAATTGTGTTTTACAGTAGTTGGTGGTTTAGAACGATGTGCTGTTGAATTGTGTTTTACAGTAGTTGGTGGTTTAGAACGATGTGCTGTCGAATTGTGTTTTACAGTAGTTGGTGGTTTAGAACGATGTGCTGTTGAATTGTGTTTTACAGTAGTTGGTGGTTTAGAACGATGTGCTGTCGAATTGTGTTTTACAGTAGTTGGTGGTTTAGAACGATGTGCTGTTGAAATGTGTTTTACAGTAGTTGGTGGTTTAGAACGATGTGCTGTCGAATTGTGTTTTACAGTAGTTGGTGGTTTAGAACGATGTGCTGTTGAATTGTGTTTTACAGTAGTTGGTGGTTTAGAACGATGTGCTGTCGAATTGTGTTTTACAGTAGTTGGTGGTTTAGAACGATGTGCTGTTGAATTGTGTTTTACAGTAGTTGGTGGTTTAGAACGATGTGCTGTTGAAATGTGTTTTACAGTAGTTGGTGGTTTAGAACGATGTGCTGTTGAATTGTGTTTTACAGTAGTTGGTGGTTTAGAACGATGTGCTGTTGAATTGTGTTTTACAGTAGTTGGTGGTTTAGAACGATGTGCTGTCGAATTGTGTTTTACAGTAGTTGGTGGTTTAGAACGATGTGCTGTTGAATTGTGTTTTACAGTAGTTGGTGGTTTAGAACGATGTGCTGTTGAATTGTGTTTTACAGTAGTTGGTGGTTTAGAACGATGTGCTGTCGAATTGTGTTTTACAGTAGTTGGTGGTTTAGAACGATGTGCTGTCGAATTGTGTTTTACAGTAGTTGGTGGTTTAGAACGATGTGCTGTCGAATTGTGTTTTACAGTAGTTGGTGGTTTAGAACGATGTGCTGTTGAAATGTGTTTTACAGTAGTTGGTGGTTTAGAACGATGTGCTGTTGAAATGTGTTTTACAGTAGTTGGTGGTTTAGAACGATGTGCTGTTGAAATGTGTTTTACAGTAGTTGGTGGTTTAGAACGATGTGCTGTTGAAATGTGTTTTACAGTAGTTGGTGGTTTAGAACGATGTGCTGTTGAATGGTTTTACAGTAGTTGGTGGTTTAGAACGATGTGCTGTTGAATTGTGTTTTACAGTAGTTGGTGGTTTAGAGCGATGTGCTGTTGAAATGTGTTTTACAGTAGTTGGTGGTTTAGAACGATGTGCTGTTGAATGGTTTTACAGTAGTTGGTGGTTTAGAACGATGTGCTGTTGAATTGTGTTTTACAGTAGTTGGTGGTTTAGAGCGATGTGCTGTTGAAATGTGTTTTACAGTAGTTGGTGGTTTAGAACGATGTGCTGTTGAATTGTGTTTTACAGTAGTTGGTGGTTTAGAACGATGTGCTGTTGAATTGTGTTTTACAGTAGTTGGTGGTTTAGAACGATGTGCTGTTGAATTGTGTTTTACAGTAGTTGGTGGTTTAGAACGATGTGCTGTTGAATTGTGTTTTACAGTAGTTGGTGATTTAGAACAATGTACTGTTAGGTGGGGTGTATAAGGTGTATGGAAACAGAGTAACATACTGTTAGATGGGGTGTATAACGTGTATTGAAACAGTAACATACTGTTAGGTGGGGTGTATAAGGTGTACGGAAACAGAGTAACATACTGTTAGATGGGGTGTATAAGGTGTATGGAAACAGAGTAACATACTGTTAGATGGGGTGTATAAGGTGTATGGAAACAGAGTAACATACTGTTAGATGGGGTGTATAAGGTGTATGGAAACAGAGTAACATACTGTTAGATGGGGTGTATAAGGTGTATGGAAACAGATTAACATACTGTTAGATGGGGTGTATAACGTGTATGGAAACAGAGTAACATACTGTTAGATGGGGTGTATAAGGTGTATGGAAACAGAGTAACATACTGTTAGATGGGGTGTATAAGGTGTATGGAAACAGAATAACATACTGTTAGATGGGGTGTATAAGGTGTATGGAAACAGAGTAACATACTGTTAAATGGGGTGTATAAGGTGTATGGAAACAGAGTAACATACTGTTAGATGGGGTGTATAAGGTGTATGGAAACAGAGTAACATACTGTTAGATGGGGTGTATAAGGTGTACGGAAACCTAGTAACATACTGTTAGATGGGGTGTATAAGGTGTACGGAAACAGAGTAACATACTGTTAGATGGGGTGTATAAGGTGTATGGAAACAGAGTAACATACTGTTAGATGGGGTGTATAAGGTGTACGGAAACAGAGTAACATACTGTTGGATGCGCTGTATGGGCAGTGGGAGGAGGTCCTCTAGTTTACAGTTGAGGAACTCTGGTCTGGACTCCTGGAGCTTCTTAAACCTTCTAAAGGCTTTGTTCTTCTTTACCTGGAGCTGAGGACAGAGAACAGACCATTTAATATCACCCCGAGTCCTCCACTAAACAGATCTTTACCTGGAGCTGAGGACCGAGAACAGACCATCTAATATCACCCGAGTCCTCCACTAAACAGATCTTTACCTGGAGCTGAGGACCGAGAACAGACCATTTAATATCACCCTGAGTCCTCCACTAAACAGAGGAGACCGAAGAGTTGGACAGAGAACAGACCATTTAATATCACCCTGAGTCCTCCACTAAACAGAGGAGACCTGAAGAGTTGGACAGAGAACAGACACCATTTAATATCACCCTGAGGTCCTGCACTAAACAGATCTTTACCTGGAGCTGAGGACAGAGAACAGACCATTTAATATCACCCCGATTCCTCCACTAAACAGAGGAGACCTGAAGAGTTGGACAGAGAACAGACACCATTTAATATCACCCCGAGTCCTCCACTAAACAGATCTTTACCTGGCGCTGAGGACAGAGAACAGACCATTTAATATCACCCTGAGTCCTCCACTAAACAGAGGAGACCTGAAGAGTTGGACAGAGAACAGACACCATTTAATATCACCCTGAGTCCTCCACTAAACAGAGGAGAGCGAAAAGTTGGACAGAGAACAGACCATTTAATATCACCCTGAGTCCTCCACTAAACAGAGGAGACCGAACAGATGGACAGAGAACAGACCATTTAATATCACCCTGAGTCCTCCACTAAACAGAGGAGACCTGAAGAGTTGGACAGAGAACAGACACCATTTAATATCACCCTGAGTCCTCCACTAAACAGAGGAGACCTGAAGAGTTGGACAGAGAACAGACACCATTTAATATCACCCTGAGTCCTCCACTAAACAGAGGAGACCGAAGAGTTGGACAGAGAACAGACACCATTTAATATCACCCTGAGTCCTCCACTAAACAGAGGAGACCTGAAGAGTTGGACAGAGAGAGTTGGACAGAGAACAGACAGAGATAACTTCTCAGCCACTCAGAACAGAACATGCCAAAGGACAGTTTCTAAATCGAGGGCATGTCAACTCCCTCCAACTAGGGTCAGCTGCTGTGAACATCAAAAACATCTCTCTACTGATGACGGATACCTGCTCCCCCCACGCCGCCGCCTGTCTGTCTGTCTGAGCGGCCGCGCCGCCGCCTGTCTGTCCGTCCATCCGTCCGTCCACCGGCTGGCTGCGCCGCCTGTCTGTCTGTCTACGAGGCCGCACCGCCGTCTGTCTGTCTACGAGGCCGCGCCGCCGTCTGTCTGTCTACGAGGCCGCGCCGCCGCCTGTCTGTCTGTCTACGAGGCCGCGCCGCCGCCTGTCTGTCTGTCTACGAGGCCGCGCCGCCGCCTGTCTGTCTGTCTACGAGGCCGCGCCGCCGCCTGTCTGTCTGTCTACGAGGCCGCGCCGACGTCTGTCTGTCTGTCTACGAGGCCGCGCCAACGTCTGTCTGTCTGTCTGCGCCGCCATCTGTGTACTCCCCCCAACACCAATCACCTCTATGTCAGTCATTATCTCTCTGGGTTGGCAGTCAGAGTGGAAGAGGAAGTCTGTGTGTGTTTGTGAGAACGTGCGTGATTGTGTTTGAGCACGCTCTCATTCAATAGGCATGTTGTAAATCATGTCAACATGAGCGTCAACAATACGACAGCAGAAAGAGGGACTCATCTTGTCGGCCATCAAAACAAGCATGGCTGCCGTAGGGCCCAAGAAAACCTGCGTTTGTGGAAGACGTGGACAGAATCACCTAATCCAGACATTACAAAAACAGAACGAAACAATATTTAAAAACAATTTATTGAACTTCTTCCCAGAGAACCATAAGTATTGACCATAATGCATCAGCTCTCTGAAACGACACAGGAATTCCCCTGCCTGTGTGTGTGTGTGTGTGTGTGTGTGTCTACACATTGTGTAACAGCCGTTAGAGATAATGTTAAAGATAACCAGTCTTCTGGTAGAGCCGGAAAGGCTCAATTAAAATGTTAACTACAAAAGTAGCCGACCTGTCAGAATGGCATCATGATTATTTGCATCCATTTTGTTTTGCAAAACTCTGCAATCACAGGAGCAGCACAGCAACACCTCTTAAACAATCAACAGTCTCTTCCTGGTGCACACTGACCACAGCAACACCTCTTAACCAATCAACAGTCTCTTCCTGGTGCACACTGACCACAGCAACACCTCTTAACCAATCAACAGTCTCTTCCTGGTGCACACTGACCACAGCAACACCTCTTGACCAATCAACTGTCTCTTCCTGGTGCACACTGACCACAGCAACACGTCTTAACAAATCAACAGTCTCTTCCTGGTGCACACTGACCACAGCAACACCTCTTAACCAATCAACAGTCTCTTCCTGGTGCACACTGACCACAGCAACACCTCTTAACCAATCAACAGTCTCTTCCTGGTGCACACTGACCACAGCAACACCTCTTAACCAATCAACAGTGTCTTCCTGGTGCACACTGCCCACAGCAACACCTCAGTCAAGTCAACAGTCTCTTCTTGGTGCACACTGACCACAGCAACACCTCTTAACCAATCAACAGTGTCTTCCTGGTGCACACTGACCACAGCAACACCTCTTAACCAATCAACAGTCTCTTCCTGGTGCACACTGACCACAGCAACACCTCTTAACCAATCAACAGTGTCTTCCTGGTGCACACTGCCCACAGCAACACCTCAGTCAAGTCAACAGTCTCTTCCTGGTGCACACTGCCCACAGCAACACCTCAGTCAAGTCAACAGTCTCTTCCTGGTGCACACTGACCACAGCAACACCTCTTAACCAATCAACAGTCTCTTCCTGGTGCACACTGACCACAGCAACACCTCTTAACCAATCAACAGTCTCTTCCTGGTGCACACTGACCACAGCAACACCTCTTAACCAATCAACAGTCTCTTCCTGGTGCACACTGACCACAACAATACCTCTTAACCAATCAACAGTCTCTTCCTGGTGCACACTGACCACAGCAACACCTCAGTCAAGTCAACAGTCTCTTCCTGGTGCACACTGACCACAGCAACACCTCTTAACCAATCAACAGTCTCTTCCTGGTGCACACTGACCACAGCAACACCTCTTAACCAATCAACAGTCTCTTCCTGGTGCACACTGACCACAGCAACACGTCTTAACAAATCAACAGTCTCTTCCTGGTGCACACTGACCACAACAATACCTCTTAACCAATCAACAGTCTCTTCCTGGTGCACACTGACCACAGCAACACCTCAGTCAAGTCAACAGTCTCTTCCTGGTGCACACTGACCACAGCAACACATCTTAACCAATCAACAGTCTCTTCCTGGTGCACACTGACCACAGCAACACCTCTTAACCAATCAACAGTCTCTTCCTGGTGCACACTGACCACAGCAACACGTCTTAACAAATCAACAGTCTCTTCCTGGTGCACACTGACCACAACAATACCTCTTAACCAATCAACAGTCTCTTCCTGGTGCACACTGACCACAGCAACACCTCTTAACCGATCAACAGTCTCTTCCTGGTGCACACTGACCACAGCAACACCTCTTAACCAATCAACGGTCTCTTCCTGGTGCACACTGACCACAGCAACACCTCTTAACCAATCAACGGCCTCTTCCTGGTGCACACTGACCACAGCAACACCTCTTAACCAATCAACGGCCTCTTCCTGGTGCACACTGGAATTAAAGGATAACTACATCCAAAAATCTACATTTCTTAAATTTTTCTGAAACCTAAAAAACGGTCTCCTGATGTGGTTTAAACATTGTTGTGGACATAAAAATATCCATTTGTGTTTTTCTAAAAAAAATAATAAGAATCATTCTGAGAGCCAAAAACCTGGAAAACCCACTGAGTCGTACCGGGTGAAGGGGTGTGTGTGTGTATTTACACTGCGATGATGAGCTCAATGTGAGAGGAATCACTGATGAACACCAACAGGAGGAAAACAGAAACTGACATCACTACGGCGCTACTAACGTCACTACGGAGCTACTAACGTCACTACGGAGCTACTAACATCACTCTGGAGCTAACATCACTACGGAGCTAACATCACTACGGAGCTACTAACATCACTACGGAGTTACTAACATCACTACGGAGCTACTAACATCACTACGGAGCTAACATCACTACGGAGCTAACATCACTACGGAGCTACTAACATCACTACGGAGCTACTAACATCACTACGGAGCTACTAACATCACTACGGAGCTAACATCACTACGGAGCTAACATCACTACGGAGCTAACATCACTACGGAGCTACTAACATCACTACGGAGCTACTAACGTCACAATGGAGCTAACATCACAATGGAGCTAATAACACTACGGAGCTAACATCACTACGGAGCTAACATCACTACGGAGCTACTAACATCACTACGGAGCTACTAACATCACTACGGAGCTAACATCACTACGGAGCTAACATCACTACGGAGCTAACATCACTACGGAGCTAACATCACTACGGAGCTAACATCACTACGGAGCTAACGTCACTACGGAGCTAACGTCACTACGGAGCTAACGTCACTACGGAGCTAACGTCACTACGGAGCTACTAACATCACTACGAAGCTACTAACATCACTACGGAGCTACTAACATCACTACGGAGCTACTAACATCACTACGGAGCTACTAACATCACTACGGAGCTACTAACGTCACAATGGAGCTAACATCACAATGGAGCTAATAACACTATGGAGCTAACATCACTACGGAGCTACTAACATCACTACGGAGCTACTAACATCACTACGGAGCTACTAACATCACTACGGAGCTACTAACATCACTACGGAGCTACTAACATCACTACGGAGCTACTAACGTCACAATGGAGCTAACATCACAATGGAGCTAATAACACTATGGAGCTAACATCACTATACTACCTGTGGTTGGTTACCTGTGGTTAATCATGCACAGAGCCGACAGCTGCAGTGATATGAATGTCTTGGTTAAGAGGAAGGATGAGTCTGTCTGCAGAGAGACCATTGATTGATCTCATTGATTAGGGACAGAGGGGAGTTGGAATTGATTGGAATTGACCGGGTCTACTTTACTAACACGCCTGTAATTGCTGAAACATGGGGCTGTGTGTTATTAGCGTGTTAAGAGACTCGTTAGCGTGCTAACGGAGGTGCATCACTTAGGCTGAGGTGATTAAAAACAGTGCCTTCTGAAAGTATTCATACCCCTAGACGTATTCCACATCGTGTTGTGTTACAGTCTGAATTAAACATGGATTTACACACCCACCAACACACAATACCAGATCATGACAAAATGAATTTTTTTTTTTTTAGAAATTGTTGCAAATGTATTGAAAATTAAATACAAAAATATAATTTACATAAGTATTCACATCCGAGACACTTTGTATAAACACATTAGGCATCAATTACAGCTGTGAGTCTTTCTGGGTAAGTCTCTAAGAGCTTTGCACACATGGTTTGTACAATATTAGCCCATTATTCTTTTAAAAAAATTATCCAAGCTCTGTCAAGTTGGTTGTTGATCATTGCTAGGCAGCCATTTTCAAGTCCTGCCATCGATTTTCAACCTACTCACTCAAGGGTTTTTATTAATTGTTTCTACTTTCTACGCTGTAGAATAATAGTGAAGACATCAAAAATATGAAAAAACACATATGGAATCATGTAGTAACCAGAAAAGTGTAAAAAATAAATAAATCTAAATCTATTTTATATTTGAGATTCTTCTAAGTAGCCACCCTTTGCTTTGACAGCTTTGCACACTTGGCATTCTCTCAATCAGCTTCATGAGGTAGTCACCCGGAATGCATTTCAATTAACAGGTGTGTCTTCTTAAAAAGTTAATTTGTGAAATAGCTTTCCTTCTTAATAACCTCGTCGGGCTAGGGGGCAGTATTTTCACGTCCGGATGAAAAGCGTGCCCAAAGTAAACTGCCTGCTACTCAGGCCCAGAAGCTAGGATATGCATATTATTGGTAGATTTAGATAGAAAACACTCAAACGTTTCTAAAACAGTGTAAAAACAAAGGGGGGTCAATGTAAATTGTCCGGAGGCCATTTGATTAATTGTTCAACAGTCTTATGTCTTGGGGGTAGAAGCTGTTAAGGAGCCTCTTGGTCCTAGACTTGGTGCTCCGGTACTGCTTGCCATGCGATAGCAGAGAGAACGGTCTATGACTGGGGTGGCTGGAGTCTGACAATTTTTTGGGCCTTCCTCTGACACCGCCTGCTATAGAGGTCTTGGATGGCAGGAAGCTTGGCCCCCGTGATGTACTGGGCCGTACGCACTACCCTCTGTGGTGCCTTGCTGTCGTAGGCCGAGCAGTTGCCGTACCAGGCATTGATGCAACTGGTCAGGATACTCTTGATGCAGCTGTAGAAACTTTTGAGGATCTAAGGTGCCATGCCAAATCTTTTCAGTCTCCTGAGGGGGAAAAGGTGCTGCGTGCCCTCTTCACGACTATCTTGATGTGTTTGGACCATGTTAGTTTGTTGGTGATGTGGACACCGAGGAACTTGACATTCTCGACCCGCTCCACTACAGCCCCGAGGATGTGGAAGTGGGCATGTTTTGCCATCCTTTTCCTGTAGTCCACAATCATTTCCTTTGTCTTGCTCACGTTGTTGCCCCTGGCACCACACTGCCAGGTCTCTGACCTCTCCCCTATAGGCTTGTCTCCTTGTTGTCGGCGATCAGGCCTACCACTGTTGTGTTGTCATGCAAACTTGATGATGGTGTTGAAGTCGTGCTTGGCCGTGCAGTCATGCAGTCATGCAGTCATGCAGTTGTAGGTGAAAAGGGAGTACAGGACGGGACTAAGCACACATCCCTGAGGGGCCCCATGTTGAGGATGTATTGTTGTTGTTGAGGATGTGTTGTTGAGGATGTGTTGTTGTTGTTGTTGAGGATGTGTTGTTGTTGTTGAGGATGTGTTGTTGAGGATGTGTTGTTGTTGTTGAGGATGTGTTGTTGTTGAGGATGTGTTGTTGTTGTTGAGGATGTGTTGTTGAGGATGTGTTGTTGTTGTTGTTGAGGATGTGTTGTTGAGGATGTGTTGTTGTTGTTGAGGATGTGTTGTTGAGGATGTGTTGTTGTTGTTGAGGATGTGTTGTTGAGGATGTGTTGTTGTTGTTGAGGATGTGTTGTTGAGGATGTGTTGTTGTTGTTGAGGATGTGTTGTTGCCTAACCTGACACCAGACGGGTGCAATAAAATGTGCAAATTAGGGTTCAGTGCCTTGCTCAAGGACGGATCTACACTTCTTTTAAGTGAAGCAAATCTGATGCACCCTATTACCTATTTAGTGCACTACTTTTGGTCTGGCCAAAAGGACAAAGCTAAATAAAAAGGCACAACAAATGTGTCCCGTCCTCAGACCAACGTCGTCAACCAGACAGCGTCCCGTCCTCAGACCAAGGTCGTCAACCAGACAGCGTCCCGTCCTCAGACCAAGGTCGTCAACCAGACAGCGTCCCGTCCTCAGACCAAGGTCGTCAACCAGACAGCGTCCCGTCCTCAGACCAAGGTCGTCAACCAGACAGCGTCCCGTCCTCAGACCAAGGTCGTCAACCAGACAGCGTCCCGTCCTCAGACTAAGGTCGTCAACCAGACAGCGTCCCGTCCTCAGACCAAGGTCGTCAACCAGACAGCGTCCCGTCCTCAGACCAAGGTCGTCAACCAGACAGCGTCCCGTCCTCAGACCAAGGTCGTCAACCAGACAGCGTCCCGTCCTCAGACCAACGTCGTCAACCAGACAGCGTCCCGTCCTCAGACCAACGTCGTCAACCAGACAGCGTCCCGTCCTCAGACCAAGGTCGTCAACCAGACAGCGTCCCGTCCTCAGACCAACGTCGTCAACCAGACAGCGTCCCGTCCTCAGACCAACGTCGTCAACCAGACAGCGTCCCGTCCTCAGACCAACGTCGTCAACCAGACGTGTCCTGTCCTCAGACCAACGTTGTATGGGGTGGTCTATATGGTCTTATACAGTCCTGTATGGGGTGGTCTATATGGTCTTAACCAGTCCTGTATGGGGTGGTCTATATGGTCTTATACAGTCCTGTGTGGGGTGGTCTATATGGTCTTAACCAGTCCTGTATGGGGTGGTCTATACGGTCCTGTATGGGGTGGTCTATACGGTCCTGTATGGGGTGGTCTATACGGTCCTGTATGGGGTGGTCTATATGGTCTTATACAGTCCTGTATGGGGTGGTCTATATGGTCTTATACAGTCCTGTATGGGGTGGTCTATATGGTCTTATACAGTCCTGTATGGGGTGGTATATATGGTCTTATACAGTCCTGTATGGGGTGGTCTATATGGTCTTATACAGTCCTTTATGGGGTGGTGGTCTATATGGTCTTAACCAGTCCTGTATGGGGTGGTCTATATGGTCTTAACCAGTCCTGTATGGGGTGGTCTATACGGTCCTGTATGGGGTGGTCTATACGGTCCTGTATGGGGTGGTCTATACGGTCCTGTATGGGGTGGTCTATATGGTCTTATACAGTCCTGTATGGGGTGGTATATATGGTCTTATACAGTCCTGTATGGGGTGGTCTATATGGTCTTATACAGTCCTTTATGGGGTGGTGGTCTATATGGTCTTAACCAGTCCTGTATGGGGTGGTCTATATGGTCTTATACAGTCCTGTATGACAGCTCTGAACACAGCTCTGAGTTGTTGTTCACAACAATACAATAAGAAGTGGTGTTCTCACCGGAACACAGAACCTCACAGGGTTCTGAGAGTTGTTGTTCACAACAATACAATAAGAAGTGTTCTCACCGGAACACAGAACCTCACAGGGTTCTGAGAGTTGTTGTTCACAACAATACAATAAGAAGTGTTCTCACCGGAACACAGAACCTCACAGGGTTCTGAGAGTTGTTGATCACAACAATACAATAAGAAGTGTTCTCACCGGAACACAGAACCTCACAGGGTTCTGAGAGTTGTTGATCACAACAATACAATAAGAAGTGTTCTCACCGGAACACAGAACCTCACAGGGTTCTGAGAGTTGTTGATCACAACAATACAATAAGAAGTGTTCTCACCGGAACACAGAACCTCACAGGGTTCTGAGAGTTGTTGATCACAACAATACAATAAGAAGTGTTCTCACCGGAACACAGAACCTCACAGGGTTCTGAGAGTTGTTGTTCACAACAATACAATAAGAAGTGTTCTCACCGGAACACAGAACCTCACAGGGTTCTGAGAGTTGTTGATCACAACAATACAATAAGAAGTGTTCTCACCGGAACACAGAACCTCACAGGGTTCTGAGAGTTGCTGCTCACAACAATACAATAAGAAGTGTTCTTACCGCCAGGACCTTGCTGGCGTTCTGGATGTTGTCTACGTAGGTAACGTAGTGGTGGAGGTGAGGACAGAAGTCATCAAATCCACGGCCCAAGTCCCCGTTCTCCAGACGGACCAACAACGTCCTGCAGAGTAGAGAGAGAGAGACAATTAACAATGATGATCAGCATCGACAACACATCCTCATGCAAGATAACATGTCAAGATAATCACAATATAGTATTGGCAACTAAGCATTCTGGGAATATCATATCGTGACGTCCCCGGAAATACCCAGCCCTAGAAATATTGCAATGGACATCACAGTACGATATTCTCACAATACTTAGATGCCGATACGACATGTAAATCACATTCTGCATGTAAATCACATTCTGCATGTAAATCACATTCTGCATGTAAATCACATTCTGCATGTAAATCACATTCTGCATGTAGATCCGATTCTATACGTCGATCCGATTCTATACATAGAGTCAATTCTACATGTAGAGTCGACTAGCGCTATCAATCTGATGCCAAATCCATATTTGGAGTAAAAGTATCATTATAATGTCGTCGAAAATAATATTGTGATATGCAACAGCATCGATCTCCCCCCCCACCCCCCCATCACTAAATATTACCACATAGAACCGTCTGATCACCACAGTAACAAATAACATGAATAAATTAAAAGAGTGCTCAACAATTAGACATGTACAACTCCTGACTGCACTGGTCTAATGATGTTCCCAGAGACATTACATCCTCACGTCGCTGGAAAGAAGGAGCTCTGAAGTTGATTTAAATAGATTGCAATGAAAGCATCGGGCCAAGGTAGACCTGTTGGTAATCAGAAGACTCAGAGACAGCCAGGAGACACACACACACACAGCCAGGAGAGAGAGACACACACAGCCAGGAGAGAGAGACACACACAGCCAGGAGAGAGAGACACACACAGCCAGGAGAGAGAGACACACACAGCCAGGAGACACACACACACACAGCCAGGAGAGAGAGACACACACACAGCCAGGAGACACACACACACACAGCCAGGAGAGAGAGACACACACACAGCCAGGAGACACACACACACAGCCAGGAGAGAGAGACACACACACAGCCAGGACACACACACACACACAGCCAGGAGAGACACACACACACACACACAGCCAGGAGAGAGAGACACACACAGCCAGGAGACACAAGCGCGCGCACACACACTAGAAACGCACACACACTTAGCAGGAGAGAGAGACACAAGCGCGCGCACACACACACACACACTTAGCAGGAGAGTCGGGCTAACGAGGGCAAAGGGCAAGAAAACCATGTTTCCGTTTCTTCCCTCGTCTCACAGCCAGAGGATATTATGATAAATATAAAGCTACAAATTACAACTTCCAGACTGTTTTTCAGGGTGATTAAATAGTCTGGCCGTCAGGAAGAAAGAGAACGAGAAGATCGGAGGGGAGAGTAGAGTGGAAGGGAGGAGAATAGAGTAGTGGGGAAGGGAGGAGGAGAGAGTAGTGGGGAAGGGAGGAGGAGAGAGTAGTGGGGAAGGGAGGAGGAGAGAAAAGGAGGAGGAGAGAGGGAGGAAAGGGAGGAGGAGAGAGGGAGGAAAGGGAGGAGGAGAGAGGGAGTAAAGGTAGGAGGAGAGAGGGAGGAAAGGTAGGAGGAGAGAGGGAGGAGGAGAGAGGGAGGAAAGGTAGGAGGAGAGAGGGAGGAAAGGTAGGAGGAGAGAGGGAGGAAAGGGAGGAGGAGAGGGGGAGGAAAGGGAGGAGGAGAGAGGGAGGAAAGGCAGGAGGAGAGGGGGAGGAAAGGAAAGGGAGGAGGAGAATAGAGAGTGGAAGGGAGGAGGAGAATAGAGAGTGGAAGGGAGGAGGAGAATAGAGAGTGGAAGGGAGGAGGAGAATAGAGAGTGGAAGGGAGGAGGAGAATAGAGAGTGGAAGGGAGGAGGAGAATAGAGAGTGGAAGGGAGGAGGAGAATAGAGAGTGGAAGGGAGGAGGAGAATAGAGAGTGGAAGGGAGGAGGAGAATAGAGAGTGGAAGGAAGGAGGAGAATAGAGAGTGGAAGGGAGGAGGAGAATAGAGAGTGGAAGGAAGGAGGAGAATAGAGAGTGGAAGGGAGGAGGAGAATAGAGAGTGGAAGGGAGGAGGAGAATAGAGAGTGGAAGGAAGGAGGAGAATAGAGAGTGGAAGGGAGGAGGAGAATAGAGAGTGGAAGGGAGGAGGAGAATAGAGAAGTAGTTATCGATCACACACATAAAAACAAAAAGAAAGCAGAACTTTGTCTCAGGTTTTCAACAGTGAAAAGGATGTTACTCCCGTCACCCTGGATACAGTTTGATCTGTATCACACTACAAATCACACCACGTTACATCCTCATTAAACTCCCCAGACACACCTGGGAGGGAATATCAATCTCTCCAAATAGCTTTGTGATTCTGCTCTAGTTCCTCTGGGTGACGCGACGCTGTCTTTGGCGTTGGTCATTACAGTCTGTTACAGTGGAACAGGGAGGAGGGATAATTAGCTTTTTCCATCTACATACTATCACCGTCTTGGTCACAACTCCTCATAAACTGCCTGAACCATGATGAACGGCACGGGAGGATCATCAACACACTAAATATTCCTACATTAAATATATAAGTCGGCTAGTGTTTAATTACAGTGGAATTCCTGATTAGTGTGCGGTGTTGTTCCCCTGGAGGAAAGTCAATTTTTTTTTAAAAACAGGATGTGAACTGAGTTATACCTTCCTTCCTACATTTACCACACACACACACTACACCCAACGATACAGACATGATACCTGACAGAAAAGCCTGTTATCATTCCTCTAAATCAACACACTACGCCCACGTGGAGTGCAATGTAATGATCGGCGTCCAAAAATGCAGATTTACGATTTTCAAGTTTTCATAACATTGGCCCGAATTTAAAAACCGGTCGACCTCCACACCCCAAAGTGCTCACTCCTCCCCAGCTCACGGCTGTCATGGTGACTAGTACCAGTCTGTGTCTCCTCTCCTCCCAGAGGATCCCTGATGTCTGACAATGACATATCCTGACATAATGTAAACGTAATACATTAGTCTCTCCCTCAGTGACATATCCTGACATAATGTAAACGTAATACATTAGTCTCTCCCTCAGTGACATACCCTGACATAATGTAAACGTAATACATTACCGTCTCTCCCTCAGTGACATATCCTGACATAATGTAATGCATTACCCTCTCTCCCTCAGTGACATATCCTGACATAATGTAATGCATTACCCTCTCTCCCTCAGTGACATATCCTGACATAATGTAAACGTAATACATTACCCTCTCTCCCTCAGTGACATATCCTGACATAATGTAAACGTAATACATTACCGTCTCTCCCTCAGTGACATAATGTAAACGTAATACATTACCCTCTCTCCCTCAGTGACATATCCTGACATAATGTAATGCATTACCCTCTCTCCCTCAGTGACATATCCTGACATAATGTAAACGTAATGCATTACCCTCTCTCCCTCAGTGACATATCCTAACATAATGTAAACGTAATGCATTACCGTCTCTCCCTCAGTGACATATCCTGACATAATGTAATGCATTACCCTCTCCCTCAGTGACATATCCTGACATAATGTAAACGTAATACATTACCCTCTCTCCCTCAGTGACATATCCTGACATAATGTAAACGTAATACATTACCGTCTCTCCCTCAGTGACATGAATAAGTGTGTTTCATATTCTCAGAGCCCCTCAGCAGCCTCCACTGATAGAGACGCACCAGTTTATCCAATACAGTCACACTCTACCCACGTCCAAAATGACACACTATTCCCTTTACAGAGCACTACATTCGACCAGGGCCCATAGTGCACTATATAGGGAGTGGTTTGGGACATGCCCTCAGTAATACACCCCTCTGTCTTCATCATGCCACTCTCAGGAAGAAAGCCTGTCAGTCTCAGAGTGGAGATGAGGACCTGTGGGACTCAACACCTGATCATTATTCAACACAGTACGACGTTCATTCTGTGAAGCTATAAACCACATGATTAAATAGAACACGACTATGTTGTAATGTCTACGGCTCTATTGGAACCATACGGAACACAGAACACTACCAACACTCTAGAACACGACTATGTTGTAATGTCTACGGCTCTATTGGAACCATACGGAACACTACCAACACTCTAGAACACGACTATGTTGTAATGTCTACGGCTCTATTGGAACCATACGGAACACAGAACACTACCAACACTCTAGAACACGACTATGTTGTAATGTCTACGGCTCTATTGGAACCACACGGAACACAGAACACTACCAACACTCTAGAACACGACTATGTTGTAATGTCTACGGCTCTATTGGAACACTACCAAAACAGGGGGTACTCAACTCTGACCCTACAGGGGGTCTGGTTCTCTGTTCGACCTGATCATTCATTGTACACCCACAGCTGGTGTCTCAGGTCTAAAAAAAATCAGATCCTGATTAGATGCAGTAGAACTGGTTTCCAGGACCAGAGTTGAGTTGGAGGGTTCAAGAACATAGCTGGTTGTTGTAGAAATCCAAATCTCACATGGTTGTTATTTACACACACACAGAGAGATATTAAACATGGCAAGGAGGACAGCGGTTAGGTTTGGTTCACCTTGTTCACGCCGTCACGCTGGCCTGAAGGTTTTCAGTGAAGTCGGTGCTGACTTGTTTATTTTCTTGAGGATATGTGTTTTTATCTCCATTTGGAATCGGGTTTTTGTGTGTAGGCTTTCAGTAGACAAGGCCCTCAGCTGTCTGAGGCCTGTCAAAACAACACTCTGAACTACTAGTGAGAGAGCCAGGGAGGGTGCCAATTAATGTCCCCCCCCCCCATCATTAATTATTAAAGAGATACTTACTGGTTTACTGAATAGACGGATGGAATGGAACTGAAGATGCTTTCTCTAATGTCCTGCCTCAGGGTGCCTTTGGCCTTCAGAATCTCCACAAAGTACTGCAAGAGAGAGCACACACACACACACACACACAAACACACAGAGACGTACACACACGCAGACACACACAGAGACGTACACACACGCAGACACACACAGAGACGTACACACACGCAGACACACACAGAGACAAGAAAAAATAACTTAGTATTTGTCTCGCCATTTGTCTAGCTAAGCCCGTCTGCTATCTAGCTGCATGGGTTCCATTGGATTCCCATGAGACTGAAACGGTTTAGAAGATTAGACCACCGACAACTCAGTTACTCCTGGTCCGCGTGTCCAACGGTACTCTAGTCTAGGGCTGGCCGATTTTACCATTACTCCTAGTCCGCGTGCCCAACGGTACTCTAGTCTAGGGCTGGCCGATTTTACCATTACTCCTAGTCCGCGTGCCTAACGGTACTCTAGTCTAGGGCTGGCCGATTTTACCATTACTCCTAGTCCGCGTGCCCAACGGTACTCTAGTCTAGGGCTGGACGATTTTACCATTACTCCTAGTCCGCGTGCCCAACGGTACTCTAGTCTAGGGCTGGACGATTTTACCATTACTCCTAGTCCGCGTGCCCAACGGTACTCTAGTCTAGGGCTGGACGATTTTACCATTACTCCTAGTCCGCGTGCCCAACGGTACTCTAGTCTAGGGCTGGACGATTTTACCATTACTCCTAGTCCGCGTGCCCAACGGTACTCTAGTCTAGGGCTGGACGATTTTACCATTACTCCTAGTCCGCGTGCCCAACGGTACTCTAGTCTAGGGCTGGACGATTTTACCATTACTCCTAGTCCGCGTGCCCAACGGTACTCTAGTCTAGGGCTGGACGATTTTACCATTACTCCTGGTCCGCGTGCCCAACGGTACTCTAGTCTAGGGCTGGACGATTTTACCATTACTCCTAGTCCGCGTGCCCAACGGTACTCTAGTCTAGGGCTGGACGATTTTACCATTACTCCTAGTCCGCGTGCCCAACGGTACTCTAGTCTAGGGCTGGACGATTTTACCATTACTCCTAGTCCGCGTGCCCAACGGTACTCTAGTCTAGGGCTGGACGATTTTACCATTACTCCTAGTCCGCGTGCCCAACGGTACTCTAGTCTAGGGCTGGACGATTTTACCATTACTCCTAGTCCGCGTGCCCAACGGTACTCTAGTCTAGGGCTGGACGATTTTACCATTACTCCTAGTCCGCGTGCCCAACGGTACTCTAGTCTAGGGCTGGACGATTTTACCATTACTCCTAGTCCGCGTGCCCAACGGTACTCTAGTCTAGGGCTGGCCGATTTTACCATTACTCCTAGTCCGCGTGCCCAACGGTACTCTAGTCTAGGGCTGGACGATTTTACCATTACTCCTAGTCCGCGTGCCCAACGGTACTCTAGTCTAGGGCTGGACGATTTTACCATTACTCCTAGTCCGCGTGCCCAACGGTACTCTAGTCTAGGGCTGGACGATTTTACCATTACTCCTAGTCCGCGTGCCCAACGGTACTCTAGTCTAGGGCTGGACGATTTTACCATTACTCCTAGTCCGCGTGCCCAACGGTACTCTAGTCTAGGGCTGGACGATTTTACCATTACTCCTGGTCCGCGTGCCCAACGGTACTCTAGTCTAGGGCTGGACGATTTTACCATTACTCCTAGTCCGCGTGCCCAACGGTACTCTAGTCTAGGGCTGGCCGATTTTACCATTACTCCTAGTCCGCGTGCCCAACGGTACTCTAGTCTAGGGCTGGACGATTTTACCATTACTCCTAGTCCGCGTGCCCAACGGTACTCTAGTCTAGGGCTGGCCGATTTTACCATTACTCCTAGTCCGCGTGCCCAACGGTACTCTAGTCTAGGGCTGGACGATTTTACCATTACTCCTAGTCCGCGTGCCCAACGGTACTCTAGTCTAGGGCTGGACGATTTTACCATTACTCCTAGTCCGCGTGCCCAACGGTACTCTAGTCTAGGGCTGGCCGATTTTACCATTGCATCGTCTAAATGTTTTTTTTTTTTTTTTTTTTAAATCGACAATGTTTGTGGGCCATCGTCGACGGTGACGACATCGTGATGTCACAAACAGCGGATTAGCATATCGGAACTTGACTGCAATTACCGGAGTCTGGCAGCGCACAACAGAGCAGGTCGACATGCCAAATGGCCTGTTTCCTATTGGCCGTAGCCTACACGGTCACTAGACAGCAGGTCGACATGCCAAATGGCCTGTTTCCTATTGGCCGTAGCCTACACGTTCACTAGACAGCAGGTTGACATGCCAAATGGCCTGTTTCCTATTGGCCGTAGCCTACATGTTCACTAGACAGCAGGTCGACATGCCAAATGGCCTGTTTCCTATTGGCCGTAGCCTACACGGTCACTAGACAGCAGGTCGACATGCCAAATGGCCTGTTTCCTATTGGCCGTAGCCTACACGTTCACTAGACAGCAGGTTGACATGCCAAATGGCCTGTTTCCTATTGGCCGTAGCCTACATGTTCACTAGACAGCAGGTCGACATGCCAAATGGCCTGTTTCCTATTGGCCGTAGCCTACACGTTCACTAGACAGCAGGTCGACATGCCAAATGGCCTGTTTCCTATTGGCCGTAGCCTACATGTTCACTAGACAGCAGGTCGACATGCCAAATGGCCTGTTTCCTATTGGCCGTAGCCTACACGTTCAATACACAGCAGGTCGACATGCCTAATGGCCTGTTTCCTATTGGCCGTATCCTACACGCTCAATAGACAGCAGGTCGACATGCCAAATGGCCTGTTTCCTATTGGCCGTAGCCTACACGTTCAATACACAGCAGGTCGACGTGCCAAATGGCCTGTTTCCTATTGGCCGTAGCCTACACGTTCAATACACAGCAGGTCGACGTGCCAAATGGCCTGTTTCCTATTGGCCGTAGCCTACATGTTCACTAGACAGCAGGTTGACATGCCTAATGGCCTGTTTCCTATTGGCCGTAGCCTACACGTTCAATACACAGCAGGTCGACGTGCCAAATGGCCTGTTTCCTATTGGCCGTAGCCTACATGTTCACTAGACAGCAGGTTGACATGCCAAATGGCCTGTTTCCTATTGGTTCAATACACAGCAGGTCGACATGCCAAATGGCCTGTTTCCTATTGGTTCACTAGACAGCAGGTCGACATGCCAAATGGCCTGTTTCCTATTGGCCGTAGCCTACACGGTCACTAGACAGCAGGTCGACATGCCAAATGGCCTGTTTCCTATTGGCTGTAGCCTACACGTTCACTAGACAGCAGGTCGACATGCCAAATGGCCTGTTTCCTATTGGCCGTAGCCTACACGGTCACTAGACAGCAGGTCGACATGCCAAATGGCCTGTTTCCTATTGGCTGTAGCCTACACGTTCACTAGACAGCAGGTCGACATGCCAAATGGCCTGTTTCCTATTGGCCGTAGCCTACACGGTCACTAGACAGCAGGTCGACATGCCAAATGGCCTGTTTCCTATTGGCTGTAGCCTACACGTTCACTAGACAGCAGGTCGACATGCCAGAAGGCCTGTTTCCTATTGGCCGTAGCCTACACGTTCAATACACAGCAGGTCGACATGCCAGAAGGCCTGTTTCCTATTGGCCGTAGCCTACACGCTCAATACACAGCAGGTCGACATGCCAAATGGCCTGTTTCCTATTGGCCGTAGCCTACACGCTCAATACACAGCAGGTCGACGTGCCTAATGGCCTGTTTCCTATTGGCCGTAGCCTACACGTTCAGGTCGGTGTACTGAACTTCGGTGTATTCAACATAATGCAAGAGAACAATGTAGATTGTAGAAAGAGCGGAGAACACCCCTCTCCTCTCCAATGTGGGGTCATCATGGGCCTGTTGTTTCCTCCCCCCCCCTCTATGTAATCTGATTCATTATGATCTAGGATCAGGCCCCCCCCCCCCCCCTCCCACTCTATGTAATCAGATTCATTATGATCCAAAACACTGATCCTAGATCAGCACTCCTACTCTGAGACACTATGAATACGGGTCAATAGTAAGGGCAGTTGGTAGCCAAGAGGTTAAGCGCGTCGGGCCAGTAACCAAAAGGTCGCTGGTTTGAATCCCAGAGCCAGCAAGGCGGACAAATCTGCCGTTATGCCCTTGAGCAAGGCAGTTAACCCCCAACATCAACTGGGCGTGGATGCGAAATACATTTCTGTTGAACACATTCAGTTGTACAATTGACTAGGTATCCCCTTTCCTGTTTCAGCAGACAAATGGTTGAGTCCCAAAATGACCCCCTATTCTACACACAGTTCACTACTGTTGAACAGAGCCCCATGGGTCCACATCAAAACTAGAACACAATATAGGGAATAGGGTGTAATTTGGCACATATGACAGTATAAATAGCAGGTCGCTGTTCACATACCGTGTTGACTAGTTGTAGTTGTTTACAGTATTTCTGTTCAGTTTGGACCAGGGCCCTGACTGTACGGGTTCTCTTCCTCTCCCACTTCTCTCTCTGCTCCTGGACACTACGGCTGCCGGGCGGGCCCACGGGGGTGGGGGAGAAACTCATGGTCTACTGGGGCGGACACTGACCTCAGATCAGAACTGTAGACAGATGAAATCATTAGGGAGAGAAACTCATGCTCTACTGGGGCGGACACTGACCTCAGATCTGTAGAGAATAAAACATTTTTCCAAAACATTATAGGTTTCTGAAATTCACTAGGCCTAGAAATCTCACCTGAAGTTTGTGAAAAAGCTATATCCAACAGCAATATTAACAATCACACTAATATTTTTTACATCGTCAAGGAATAAGTATTGCATAGAGCGCAATAACCAATAGTATTGCAGAAGACCCAAGGACACAGTGTTGAGGAAGGAACTGTGGTTGGTGATGCAATTAGTCCCTCGCTCACTCGCTCTCTGACACAGTCCTCCCTCGCTCTCTGACCCAGTCCTCCCTCGCACGCTCGCTCTCTGACCCAGTCCTCCCTCGCACGCTCGCTCTCTGACCGAGTCCGTCCTCTCTCCCTCTCTCTCTGACCCGGTCAGTCCTCTCTCCCTCTGACCCGGTCCGTCCTCGCTCCCTCTCTCTCTGACCCGGTCCGTCCTCGCTCTCTCTCTCTCTGACCCGGTCCGTCCTCTCTCTCTCTCTCTCTCTCTGACCCGGTCCGTCCTCGCTCCCTCTCTCTGACCCGGTCCGTCCTCGCTCCCTCTCTCTCTGACCCGGTCCGTCCTCGCTCCCTCTCTCTCTGACCCGGTCCGTCCTCGCTCCCTCTCTCTCTGACCCGGTCCGTCCTCGCTCCCTCTCTCTCTGACCCGGTCCGTCCTCGCTCCCTCTCTCTCTGACCCGGTCCGTCCTCGCTCCCTCTCTCTCTGACCCGGTCCGTCCTCGCTCCCTCTCTCTCTGACCCGGTCCGTCCTCGCTCCCTCTCTCTCTGACCCGGTCCGTCCTCGCTCCCTCTCTCTCTGACCCGGTCCGTCCTCGCTCCCTCTCTCTCTGACCCGGTCCGTCCTCGCTCCCTCTCTCTCTGACCCGGTCCGTCCTCGCTCCCTCTCTCTCTGACCCGGTCCGTCCTCGCTCCCTCTCTCTCTGACCCGGTCCGTCCTCGCTCCCTCTCTCTCTGACCCGGTCCGTCCTCGCTCCCTCTCTCTCTGACCCGGTCCGTCCTCGCTCCCTCTCTCTCTGACCCGGTCCGTCCTCGCTCTCTCTCTGACCCGGTCCGTCCTCGCTCTCTCTCTGACCCGGTCCGTCCTCGCTCTCTCTCTGACCCGGTCCGTCCTCGCTCTCTCTCTGACCCGGTCCGTCCTCGCTCTCTCTCTTACCCAGTCCGCCCTCTCTCCCTCCCAGAAAGGCACTCTGTGTGTCCTTAATCAGACCCTGTTGTTTACAGTGTGTTAGTTAGTGGAAGGCTGTCGTTGACACTCGGGCACCGTGGGAGATGTCACTGGGGTTAATTGCTGCTAAAGCGCTGCCCTCAGACTAAGTAATGGCCCAGGATTCTAACACTCGTCCCAAATGACACCCTATTCCCTATATAGTGCACTATGGGCCGTGGTCTAAAGTAGTGCACTATAAAAAGGGAATAGGGTGCCATTTGGGACACACAACCCAGGTGTCTCAGCCTGCTCCGTGGTGCTACAGAGGAGATGACACTAATGAGGGAGTCCAGGGAGGATTCCTAGTTCAGGGACAACAAGGGAAGAGGAGGGAGTCAGAGATGGGGAGATAGCACTGGGTTACACACACACACACACACAGAGAGAGAGAAAGGGGACATGATTGGAGAAAGGGAGGACACCTCTTAGCCAGGGGACATGAGGGGAGAGAGAAAAGGAGGACACCTCTTAGCCAGGGGACATGAGGGGAGAGAGAAAGGGAGGACACCTCTTAGCCAGGGGACATGAAGGGGAGAGAGAAAGGGAGGACACCTCTTAGCCAGGGGACATGAAGGGGAGAGAGAAAGGGAGGACACCTCTTAGCCAAGGGACATGAGGAGAGAAAGAGAGGACACCTCTTAGCCAGGGGACATGAGGGGAGAGAGAAAGGGAGGACACCTCTTAGCCAATAAGAAGCAGACGTTGGAGGTCTTCCCCATTAGCAGTAAAAACCTTTTCAGACTGATTCAGTCAGATTCAGTCTATTGCGATCATCACGTCACACTGTGTGACGGAACCAGATTAAAATCTGGATATCAACCTGGCCAGATTGTAAATGACAAAATTGAAGCAAAAATCGTACGTTCTGCGATTGGCTTGCGAGGCAAGGTCGACTGACAGGGGCTAGGTCGACTGACAGGGGCTAGGTCGACTGACAGGGGCAAGGTCGACTGACAGGGGCAAGGTCGACTGACAGGGGCAAGGTCGACTGACAGGGGCAAGGTCGACTGACAGGGGCAAGGTCGACTGACAGGGGCAAGGTCGACTGACAGGGGCTAGGTCGACTGACAGGGGCTAGGTCGACTGACAGGGGCTAGGTCGACTGACAGGGGCTAGGTCGACTGACAGGGGCTAGGTCGACTGACAGGGGCTAGGTCGACTGACAGGGGCAAGGTCGACTGACAGGGGCAAGGTCGACTGACAGGGGCTAGGTCGACTGACAGGGGCTAGGTCGACTGACAGGGGCTAGGTCGACTGACAGGGGCTAGGTCGACTGACAGGGGCTAGGTCGACTGACAGGTGCAAGGTCGACTGACAGGGGCTAGGTCGACTGACAGGGGCTAGGTCGACTGACAGGGGCTAGGTCGACTGACAGGGGCTAGGTCGACTGACAGGGGCTAGGTCGACTGACAGGGGCTAGGTCGACTGAAATGTAGCCAATGTATTAATTACTCAAATGTAGCTATATCGCTAATCCAGAGTCGTACCGTTGCCTCAATGTGGCAGTCTTGTCCAGATCATGGCATATGTAGCTCTTTATGATAATTAGCATTTTATTTTTGGGAGGTAAATACAGGCAAATATATTGCAAAAAAAAAGTGACCTTGTCCTATAGAGATTTAGTTATCAAAAACGTTGTGCCGGGTTAAGCATAAACTAAACACAGACCTTTTAAAAATATACATATTTCACCTTTATTTAACCAGGTAGGCTAGTTGAGAACAAGTTCTCATTTACAACTGCGACCTGGCCAAGATAAAGCAAAGCAGTGCGACACAAACAACAACACAGAGTTACACATGGAATAAACAAACGAACAGTCAATAATACAGTAGAAGAAAAAAGGTCTACCTTAATTTAAATCAAATCAAATGTATTTATAAAGTCCTTCGTACATCAGCTGATATCTCAAAGTGCTGTACAGAAACCCAGCCTAAAACCCCCAAACAGCAAGCAATGCAGGTGTAGAAGCACTCTTAAAAGGGTTTCTAAAAATCTGTTATGGGAAAAATTTATGTTGGAAAAACAATTGGAACCATTTTCTTGTTTGACCCTTAGGTTTTATGAGTATTATGACTGTGGTACTCTATTCAAAGACCATGGCGGAAGTCGGCTCAAAACAACAGTGACGTAAAGAGCATGTGGAATGACTGGGATTCTGTGTTCACACGGGTACAAGTGATTCCTTTTGATAAACACGACTTATCTGCATTCCAAATTAAAAGTCGTTCGGAAAAAAAGGAGATGTGTTTCAGGACGATGCTTGTTGACAACCTAACCGAGCAGATTACTGTTCAATTTGAGAAGGGCACTCCTCCCTCACCGCTTTTGCGCGTTCAAATGTGTCTCGCATGCGACAAAGTAACACGTTTTCTATAACCTACAGGACAACAGTGCTACAAAAAAATAGTTTTGAAAAAACAGAACTGAAATGTTTCTCGACGTGAGCACCGCAAATAACGTTTAGCTTAAACAAACAAACAGTGAACGTAGCTTTCTGCAAAGTTCCACGACAACGTCGAGGAAAGCTGCATGGTTAAAGGTAGCGACTGGAATATGACTCAAATTACACATTTACAGCGATATAACTGTACACACGACATTAAAATGTTGCTTAGGTTGAAAAGATAAACGAACCTGTCAATGTCTTCGTATCTGTTCTAAAATTGAAATCCAGGCGCTCTTTTCGGGCTGCTGTTTCTTCCGGGTTGTCAAGCGACGCTATTGGCTCCCGGTCCCCCAGGGGCTATGGAAACGGACCCGCCCAGCCTTGTGACGTAGCAGGGCGTCAACAAGGCAGCGTGTTGCGACGTCCAGAAACACGTCTCTTTTCCATACAATATATATGTTCGACTTTTACAAACTAGTTTTCATTGGGAAGGTAAATACAGCGTTTTAATCAAAACAATCACTTTTGCACGTGAAAACACAGAATCCGAACTCATTTACCAGGGTTTGCGGAGTAACAGATTACATGTAATCTGAGTAGGGAAAAAAATAGAATAATTTACATTACCATATTTTTTTTAATTATTGTAATCGGATTACAGATACTTTTGAAAAACAGGATGTTTACTTTTAAATTTAGAAAGGATGTTTGTGGGGGGAAAAAAACATTACGACACCTTTCTGTTTTCTCAATGACATTCAATTCAGCATTGGGAAAAAAAAAAACGACCGCAAATTTAAATTTGTTCCACCTGAGGGAGTCTAACCACAAGTTAGAGACCACTGTGATGACACACGGTGTGTTTGATGGATCCTGTCTTCCAATGCTACTTAAAGTGGAACTGACAGCGCTTTAACAACATGACATCTTGTTCAAATCTGTCCAACTACACCCCCAGGAAGAATATGGTGACTTTTTTGGGGGTTTTACATTTTCTGACAAGCCAGAGCTTAGATTTGGTCATTTTCACGTTTTCATAAATTCATAGAATGTTTGGGAATGACATAGAGTAAGACATTTGTGAAAATTCTATCAACAATATAGAGTGGCCGTGTGTTTGGACAATTAATAAACACTGCAGTAAATTAAACATCTGTCTCGTCCAGGACCAGAATCTACGCAGACTGGTGCCCCATAGCCAATCAGAGCTACAGTAGGCTTATATACAAACAAGCCATTTGCACAGAGGCCTGGCATCATTCCCTTTGAACTGGACTGTGTGTTTACAGACAGTAGGGCCTGTCAGTCCCTTTGAACTGGACTGTGTGTTTACAGACAGTAGGGCCTGTCAGTCCCTTTGAACTGAACTGTGTGTTTACAGACAGTAGGGCCTGTCAGTCCCTTTGAACTGAACTGTGTGTTTACAGACAGTAGGGCCTGTCATTCACTTTGAACTGAACTGTGTGTTTACAGACAGTAGGGCCTGTCATTCACTTTGAACTGGACTGTGTGTTTACAGACAGTTGGTCCTGTCATCATTCACTATGAACTGGACTGTGTGTTTACAGGAAGTAGGGCCTGTCATCATTCACTATGAACTGGACTGTGTGTTTACAGGAAGTGGGGCCTGTCATCATTCACTATGAACTGGACTGTGCGTTTACAGGAAGTAGGGCCTGTCATCATTCACTATGAACTGGACTGTGTGTTTACAGGCAGTAGGGCCTGGCATCATTCACTATGAACTGGACTGTGTGTTTACAGGAAGTAGGGCCTGGCATCATTCACTTTGAACTGGACTGTGTGTTTACAGGAAGTAGCAACAGTACGACTTATATGTATATGTGAAACTTTCACAGTTCTCAATCTCCCTGGTGATGCTGAATCCACATTGACAAAATGCAACAATCAGATTCAGTACACAGATGAGGGCTGAACACAGTCCACAATCATTTATTTATTTAACTAGGCAAGTCAGTGAAGAACAAATTCTTATTTTCAATGATGGCCTAGGAACAGTGGGTTAACTGCCTTGTTCAGGGCCAGAACAACAGATTTGTACCTTGATTTGTACCTTGTCAGCTCAGGGATTTGAACTTGCAACCTTTCAGTTACTAGTCCAACGCTCTAACCACTAGGCTACCCTGCTGCCCCGTGAACAGTATAGCTTTCGATCTGAATCTGTCATTTTGTAGACCAACAACTGTAGTTGTGAAAGCAGAATAACTGGTGATGATGCTGATCTTGTTGGAGCTGTAGTCAAAAATCTAATAAAAAGTCTGTGAGTTGAAACACACGCTGGTCTCTTCTTGCCCCGTAGACTTAATTACCAACAAGTGGGCATGTGCTCTTCTCTGCCAGTGCGTCTATCTATACTGGGGAATTCAGTCACCCCCTTGGTGATTGGCTACATCCTAGTAGGAAATGAAGGAAAGAGAGAAAAACATATCAGCAGATTTCAACACTAATTATAAAACAGTGTTGGATATTAACATGAAGGAGACGCCCCACTAAATCAGTCTTAGGAACAGTTATAGCCTCAGCCAGCTCCCGGTAGAAGAAGGAACTGTCCCAAATTTGTATTTTATTTTTTAAATCTTTATTTCACCTTTATTTAACCAGGTAGGCTAGTTGAGAACACCTTTATTTAACCAGGTAGGCTAGTTGAGAACACCTTTATTTAACCAGGTAGGCTAGTTGAGAACACCTTTATTTAACCAGGTAGGCTAGTTGAGAACACCTTTATTTAACCAGGTAGGACAGTTGAGAACACCTTTATTTAACCAGGTAGGCTAGTTGAGAACAAGTTCTCATTTACAACTGCGACCTGGCCAAGATAAAGCAAAGCAGTTCGACACAATACAACAACACAGAGTTACACATGGAATAAACAAACGTACAGTCAATAATACAGTAGGAAAAAAGAAAACAAAAAGTCAATATCAAGTGAGTGCAAATGAGGTGAGATAAGGGAGTTAAGGAAATAAATAGGCCATGGTGTCGAAGTAATTACAATATAGCAATTAAACACTAGAATGGTAGATGTGCAGAAGATGAATGTGCAAGTAGAGATACTGGGGTGCAAAGGAGCAAGATAAATAAATAAATACAGTATGGGGATGAGGTAGGTAGATAAATGGCCACCTATTCCCTATGTACTATATAGTGCACTACTTACCCTATGGCCTCTGGTCAAGAGTAGTGCACTATAGAGAGAATAGAGTGCCATTTTGGACGAATGTCCCCGGCAGAGGGTCAAACACCCTGCGCTCTAAATATATAAAAGAAAGCAGGGAGCTCGGAGTCCGCCCTCAGTAGACGCTAACACTGACATCTAGTGTTGTCAACGTGTCTGTCTGAGTTGTGCTACTCATCACCATTAACACAGGCGGGAGAATAGTGAATCGAGGAGGAGAGTGTGAGTGACTGAAACAGGAAATGATGCCAGAATACATCCTATGCATGAACCTGAGTGCAGTGGGCATCAAAAGCAAACAAGTGTCAGGTCAGATGTAGACCTAGAGATATCCTGTAGTAACCATGGTTACTATATCTCCTAGAGATATCCTGTAGTAACCATGGTTACTATATATTCTAGAGATATCCTATAGTTTACTATGGTTTCTATATCTTCTAGAGATATCCTGTATATATCTCCTAGAGATATCCTATAGTTTACTATGGTTTCTATATCTCCTAGAGATATCCTGTAGTAACCATGGTTACTATATATTCTAGAGATATCCTATAGTTTACTATGGTTTCTATATCTTCTAGAGATATCCTGTATATATCTCCTAGAGATAACCTGTAGTTTACTATGGTTTCTATATCTCCTAGAGATATCCTGTAGTAACCATGGTTACTATATCTTCTAGAGATATCCTATAGTTTACTATGGTTTCTATATCTTCTAGAGATATCCTGTAGTTTACTATGGTTTCTATATCTTCTAGAGATATCCTATAGTTTACTATGGTTTCTATATCTTCTAGAGATATCCTATAGTTTACTATGGTTTCTATATCTTCTAGAGATATCCTGTAGTTTACTATGGTTTCTATATCTTCTAGAGATATCCTATAGTTTACTATGGTTTCTATATCTTCTAGAGATATCCTGTAGTTTACTATGGTTTCTATATCTTCTAGAGATATCCTGTAGTTTACTATGGTTTCTATATCTTCTAGAGATATCCTGTAGTTTACTATGGTTTCTATATCTTCTAGAGATATCCTGTAGTTTACTATGGTTTCTATATCTTCTAGAGATATCCTGTAGTTTACTATGGTTTCTATATCTTCTAGAGATATCCTGTAGTTTACTATGGTTTCTATATCTTCTAGAGATATCCTGTAGTTTACTATGGTCTCTATATCTTCTAGAGATATCCTATAGTTTACTATGGTTTCTATATCTTCTAGAGATATCCTGTATATATCTTCTAGAGATATCCTGTAGTTTACTATGGTTTCTATATCTTCTAGAGATATTCTATAGTTTACCATGGTTTCTATATCATCTAGAGATATCCTGTAGTTTACTATGGTTTCTATATCTTCTAGAGATATCCTATAGTAACTATGGTTTCTATATCTCCTAGAGATATCCTGTAGTTTACTATGGTCTCTATATCTTCTAGCGATATCCTATAGTTTACTATGGTTTCTATATCTTCTAGAGATATCCTGTATATATCTTCTAGAGATATCCTGTAGTTTACTATGGTTTCTATATCTTCTAGAGATATCCTGTAGTAACTATGGTTTCTATATCTCCTAGAGATATCCTATAGTTTACTATGGTTTCTATATCTTCTAGAGATATCCTGTATATATCTTCTAGAGATATTCTATAGTTTACTATGGTTTCTATATCTTCTAGAGATATCCTGTAGTTTACTATGGTTTCTATATCTTCTAGAGATATCCTGTAGTAACTCTGGTTTCTATATCTCCTTGAGATATCCTATAGTTTACTATGGTTTCTATATCTTCTAGAGATATCCTGTATATATCTTCTAGAGATATTCTATAGTTTACTATGGTTTCTATATCTTCTAGAGATATTCTATAGTTTACTATGGTTTCTATATCTTCTAGAGATATCCTGTAGTAACTATGGTTTCTATATCTTCTAGAGATATCCTGTAGTTTACTATGGTTTCTATATCTCCTAGAGATATCCTATAGTTTACTATGGTCTCTATATCTTCTAGAGATATCCTGTATATATCTTCTAGAGATATCCTGTAGTAACTATGGTTTCTACATCTTCTAGAGATGTCCTATAGTTTACTATGGTTTCTATATGATTGAATAGCTACAGACTGTGAACAGTCTCTCTCAGAGAGCATTGTGAAATGTATGATGTAATGAAGACATAATATCAGAATGAATTACATGTGCTGTAGGCTCTAACGGACAGTAGCGTTATGAACACAGTCAACAAATACAACAACTGATGAGCCCCAAGTACTTCAACTCACAACCAGAATCTAAACTAGTGTATTCAAATCTGTCTCATTTCAATTCTCCACACCCTGCCTGGGAGTAAGTTAGCCACGTAATATCCATGTACTATCCATGTACTATCCATGTACTATCCATGTACTATTCATGTAATATCCATGTACTATCCAGGTAATATCCCGGTACTATCCATGTACTATCCAGGTAATATCCCGGTACTATCCATGTACTGTCCAGGTACTATCCATGTACTATCCATGTAATATCCAGGTACTATCCGTGTACTATCCATGTACTATCCATGTACTATCCATGTAATATCCAGGTACTATCCGTGTACTATCCATGTACTATCCATGTACTATCCAGGTAATATCTGTGTACTATCCAGGTACTATCCATGTAATATCCATGTACTATCCAGGTACTATCAGTGTACTATCCATGTACTATCCAGGTAATATCCAGGTAATATCCATGTACTATCCATGTCATATCCATGTACTATCCAGGTACTATCCATGTAATATCCATGTACTATCCAGGTACTATCAGTGTACTATCCATGTACTATCAGTGTAATATCCATGTACTATCCAGGTACTATCCATGTAATATCCATGTACTATCCGTGTACTATCCGTGTACTATCCATGTACTGTCCGTGTACTATCCGTGTACTATCCATGTAATGGGGGGGGGGGGGGGGGGGGGGGGGGGGGGGGGGGGGGGGGGGGGGGGGGGGGGGGGGGGGGGGGGGGGGGGGGGGGGGTAGAGGTCTGACTCAGCCCTCCACTCTTTATTGATTTCTAAATCTGCTTCCCAAATGACACCCTATTCCCTATATAGTACACTCCTTTTGATCAGGACCCATAGAGGCTCTGGTCCTATTTTAGAGATTAGGATTCTATTTGGCACACAACCCTAAGTTTATTGTGTTTCCAGTTTCCAAGACATTTGATATTGTAATAATTGGGACCCCACGCAGAAGCTGTACAAATTAGGGCCTATTTAGCCTGGGGGGGGGGAGAGATATAACTATAAACGGTACGGACACCTCACAAGACAAAGGGTCCTTTTTTGTGTTTTTTAACCTGAGGAAAGAAAGAGAGGAAAAGTGATAGAATATGGGTCAATAATCTACACCGGCGGTAGAGGAGTAGAGGAGGAGCTAACTCTCTCAAGGTTTCCCTGCTGCTCCGTTGTACATTATTCATCTAGCAGAGAGCCGGAGGGCTCGTCATTGACCTCAGCACCTGGTACACAAACCCTGCATACCAAATGGAGCCCTATTCCCTACATAGCACACTACTATAGACCAGAGCCCTATTCCCTATATAGTGCACTACTTTAGACCAGAGCCCTATTCCCTATATAGTGCACTACTTTAGACCAGAGCCCTATGGGTCTGTGTGGGGGGGAGTGGCACTGGTCAAAGTAGTGCACTAGGTTAGGAATATGATCCCATTTGGGACGCAGACCCATGAGATGACATATTATGGGATCAGTACGGTTACTGTTGTCATGGAACCATGCTGCCTGTCTGTAAGTCTAATGACATATTATGGGATCAGTACGGTTACTGTTGTCATGGAACCATACTGCCTTTCTGTAAGTCTATTGACATATTATGGGATTAGTACGGTTACTGTTGTCATGGAACCATACTGCCTGTCTGTAAGTCTTAACGACATATTATGGGATCAGTACGGTTACTGTCGTCATGGAACCATACTGCCTGTCTGTAAGTCTATTGACATATTATGGGATCAGTACGGTTACTGTCGTCATGGAACCATACTGCCTTTCTGTAAGTCTATTGACATATTATGGGATCAGTACGGTTACTGTTGTCATGGAACCATACTGCCTGTCTGTAAGTCTTAACGACATATTATGGGATCAGTACGGTTACTGTTGTCATGGAACCATACTGCCTGTCTGTAAGTCTTAACGACATATTATGGGATCAGTACGGTTACTGTCGTCATGGAACCATACTGCCTGTCTGTAAGTCTTAACGACATATTATGGGATCAGTACGGTTACTGTCGTCATGGAACCATACTGCCTGTCTGTAAGTCTTAACGACATATTATGGGATCAGTACGGTTACTGTTGTCATGGAACCATACTGCCTGTCTGTAAGTCTTAACGACATATTATGGGATAAGTACGGTTACTGTCGTCATGGAACCATACTGCCTGTCTGTAAGTCTTAACAACATATTATGGGATCAGTACGGTTACTGTTGTCATGGAACCATTCTGCCTGTCTGTAAGTCTTAACAACATATTATGGGATCAGTACGGTTACTGTCGTCATGGAACCATACTGCCTGTCTGTAAGTCTTAACGACATATTATGGGATCAGTTTGGCTAAAACATTTTATAACAGTGCCATCAAAGCAAATACGCAGTCTGGCTAGAGAGAAACCTCTTCAGCAAATATCTGTAAACCCCCGGGTGTCAAACCACCCCTCCTTCCAGCCGGTACCTGCCACTTAGCGACTGGTTATTGATGTGGAATACAATGATCTAGCACCGACGAAAGGACCAAAGGCTTCATTTGGGTTTTAAATGAACTAAGAGGCCAAGGCACTTCAGTTCAACTTAAGAGCTCCAATTGACAATGTTTTTTAGTCCGATAGTAACGGCGTGGGCGGTGGCGTTCGAGTGTTAACACTCGTTCCTAAGAGCCGTTAAGGCTCTGTGCTTTTTCGCAAAGCACGTCGTTGTATCGCTTAGAATTAGTGTTAATCAGTGTAACTGTATAAATGTGTTCTTCAGGGGCAACGTAGCAACCCGGCTTCAACAGTCGTCTCTCTCTGGGGTTGTTGGGCTCTCCAGACAGTCTCTTAAAATGGCACCCTATTCCCTACATAGTGCACTACGTTTGACCTGAGCCCTAGTTCACTATACAGGGAATAGGGAGCCATTTGGGACAGAGGCGGGGAAGCCAACCCCTTTTAGCTAGTAATTGCAGATACTCGTAGTTGAACCTATAGTCTGATATTATCTCCTCTAAACTCGCTATGGGGGCCCAGCGGTACATCCTAACTTTACTCAGAGTAAATACTATTCATTGTGGAGGTCACAGGAGAGGCAGCCGATAGATGAAGTCACAGAATGGAAATGGAATGTTTTGGGATGCATCCCAAATGGTTCCCTATTCCCTATATAGTGTACTACTTTAGACCAGAGCCCTATTCCCTATATAGTACACTACTATAGACCATAGCTCTATTCCCTATATAGTGCACTACTATAGACCAGAGCCCTACATAGTGCACTACTTTAGACCAGAGCCCTATTCCCTATATAGTACACTACTTTAGACCAGAGCCCTATTCCCTATATAGTGCACTACTTTAGACCAGAGCCCTATTCCCTATATAGTGCACTACTTTAGACCAGAGCCCTATTCCCTATATAGTGCACTACTTTAGACCAGAGCCCTATTCCCTATATAGTACACTACTTCAGACCAGGGCCCTATTCCCTATATAGTGTACTACTTTAGACCAGAGCCCTATTCCCTATATAGTACACTACTTTAGACCAGAGCCCTATTCCCTATATAGCACACTACTTTAGACCAGAGCCCTATTCCCTATATAGTGCACTACTATAGACCAGAGCCCTATTCCCTATATAGTACACTACTTTAGACCAGAGCCCTATTCCCTATATAGTACACTACTTTAGACCAGAGCCCTATTCCCTATATAGTGCACTACTTTAGACCAGAGCCCTATTCCCTATATAGTACACTACTTTAGACCAGGGCCCTATTCCCTATATAGTGTACTACTTTAGACCAGAGCCCTATTCCCTATATAGTACACTACTTTAGACCAGAGCCCTATTCCCTATATAGCACACTACTTTAGACCAGAGCCCTATTCCCTATATAGTACACTACTTTAGACCAGAGCCCTATTCCCTATATAGTGCACTACTTTAGACCAGAGCCCTATTCCCTATATAGTACACTACTTTAGACCAGGGCCCTATTCCCTATATAGTACACTACTTTAGACCAAGGCCCTATTCCCTATATAGTACACTACTTTAGACCAGGCCCTATTCCCTATATAGTACACTACTTTAGACCAGAGCCCTATTCCCTATATAGTACACTACTTTAGACCAGGGCCCTATTCCCTATGTAGTACACTACTTTAGACCAGAGCCCTATTCCCTATATAGTACACTACTTTAGACCAGAGCCCTATTCCCTATATAGTGCACTACTATAGATAGAACCCTATTCCCTATATAGTACACTACTATAGACCAGAGCCCTATTCCCTATATAGTGCACTACTTTAGACCAGGGCCCTATTCCCTATCTAGTAAAATACTTTAGACCAGAGCCCTATTCCCTATATAGTGTACTACTTTAGACCAGAGCCCTATTCCCTATATAGTACACTACTTTAGACCAGGCCCTATTCCCTATATATCAAATCAAATCAAATTTTATTTGTCACATACACATGGTTAGCAGATGTTAATTCGAGTGTAGTGAAATGCTTGTGCTTCTAGTTCCGACAATGCAGTAATAACCTTCGAGTAATCTAGCTAACAGATCCAAAACTACTACCTTATACACACACAAGTGTAAAGGGATAAAGAATATGTACATAAAGGGACTGTGATACTGTGATACAGTATCAGACCCCTGGGGATCCCAGTCTGTTGTAACAGTGGTACAGTATCAGACCCCTAGGGATCCCAGTCTAT
>NC_048579.1:77926652-77944152 GCF_013265735.2 Oncorhynchus mykiss | reverse complement strand
AGTGAGGTGATAGAGATATCCTCATTGAGTTGGGTCATACAGTGGACCCTATGCTTCAGGGTTAGAACACAGTGAGGTGATAGAGAGGTCCTCATTGAGTTGGGTCATACAGTGGACCCTATGCTTCAGGGTTAGAACACAGTGAGGTGATAGAGATGTCCTCATTGAGTTGAGTCATACAGTGGACCCTATGCTTCAGGGTTAGAACACAGTGAGGTGATAGAGAGGTCCTCATTGAGTTGGGTCATACAGTGGACCCTATGCTTCAGGGTTAGAACACAGTGAGGTGATAGAGATGTCCTCATTGAGTTGGGTCATACAGTGGACCCCATGCTTCAGGGTTAGAACACAGTGAGGTGATAGAGAGGTCCTCATTGAGTTGAGTCATACAGTGGACCCTATGCTTCAGGGTTAGAACACAGTGAGGTGATAGAGATGTCCTCATTGAGTTGGATCATACAGTGGACCTACTGTGGGGCAAAAAAGTATTTAGTCAGCAAACAATTGTGCAAGTTCTCCCACTTAAAAAGATGAGAGAGGCCTGTAATTTTCATCATAGATACACTTCAACTATGACAGACAAAATGAGGAAACCACTGTCTGAAACCGCTTACTTGAAAGAGTAGGAAATCTTGCTTCATTATGAGATCAGGTACACGTGAGGTCAAGGAATCATCTCATCCACTATGAGGTCAAGGAGACATCTCATCCACTATGAGGTCAAGGAGACATCTCATCCACTATGAGGTCAAGGAGACATCTCATCCACTATGAGGTCAAGGAGACATCTCATCCACTATGAGGTCAAGGAGACATCTCATCCACTATGAGGTCAAGGAGACATCTCGTCCACTATGAGGTCAAGGAGACATCTCATCCACTACGAGGTCAAGGAGACATCTCATCCACTATGAGGTCAAGGAGTCATCTCATCCACTGTGAGGTCAAGGAGACATCTCATCCACTGTGAGGTCAAGGAGACATCTCATCCACTATGAGGTCAAGGAGACATCTCATCCACTATGAGGTCAAGGAGACCTCTCATCCACTATGAGGTCAAGGAGACCTCTCATCCACTATGAGGTCAAGGAGACATGAGGTCAAGGAAACAACTCATCCATTACTGGTAGCTTTGGGAAATCTATCATGACCTTGTTCAAATCAGTTAAATGTCCCTCATTATCAATCCTTTAATTAATGAGAGATTGAGAGAGACCGAGACAGACAGACAGACAGACAGACAGACAGACAGACAAACAGACAGACAGACAGACAGACAGACAGACAGACAGACAGACAGACAGACAGACAGACAGACAGACAGACAGACAGACCGAGAGAGAGAGAGAGAGAGACAGACAGAGAGAGAGAGAAACACAGACATTTCCCAAACAATGTACTGAGCAAATGTCAAATAGGATTTTTACCATGTATTCACCCTGCACACCCTAATTGACAAACAAACCAAAACAAAGGCAAAATCTTCTCAGGTTTTGTTGATAAAAAAAAAAGAAGCTTTCGACTCAATTTGGCACGAGGGTCTGCTAAACAAACTGATGGAAAGTGGAGTTTGGAGGAAAAACATACGACATTATAAAATCCATGTATACAAAAACAACAAGTTTGCGGTTAAAATTGGCAAAAAACAATTATTTCCACAGGGATGCAGTTTCAGCCCTCGTCAACATATACAGTACCAGTGAATAGTTTGGACACCGACTCACAAGGGGACTTACAATTTTCTTCACAGTGAAGACATCAAAATGATGAAATAACACATATGGAATCATGTAGAAATCAAAAAAGTTTTAAACAAATCTAAATATATTTTATATATATGCTAGATTCTTCAAAGTAGCCACCCTTTGCCTTGATGACAGCTTTGCACACCTTTGGCATTCTCTCAACCAGCTTCATGGTGCAGCAAGTCAGCACCTCAGGAGTAAATGTCAGTGGGCTTTTCATAGCCGATCATTGAGAGTATCTCTACCGCTCCTGCTGTCTCTAGAGAGTTGAAAACAGCAGGTCTGGGACAGGTAGCAGGTCTGGGACAGGTAGCAGGTCTGGGACAGGAAGCAGGTCTGGGACAGGTAGCAGGTCTGGGACAGGTAGCAGGTCTGGGACAGGTAGCAGGTCTGGGACAGGTAGCAGGTCTGGGACAGGTAGCACGTCCGGTGAACAGGTGCTCCATAGCTGCAGGCAGAACAGTTGAAACTGGAGCAGCAGCACAGCCAGGTGGACTGGGGACAGCAAGGAGTCATCAGGCCAGGTAGTCCTGAGGCATGGTCCTAGGGCTCAGGTCCTCCAAGAGAAGAGAAAGAAAGAAAGAAAGAAAGAAAGAAAGAAAGAAAGAAAGAAAGAAAGAGATGGATAGAGAGAGCATACTTACATTTTCACAGGCCACCTGATATCATGAAACACACATCATGTAACATGTTGTAAAGACCAGCCCTGGTCCCCTGTTCCCCTGGTCCCCTGGTCCCCTGGTCCCCTGGTCCCCTGGCCCCCTGGTCCCCTGGTCCCCTGGCCCCCTGGTCCCCTGCCTGTTTACATCATGTAACATGTTGTAAAGACCAGCCCTGGTCCCCTGTTCCCCTGGTCCCCTGGTCCCCTGGTCCCCTGGTCCCCTGGTCCCCTGGTCCCCTGGTCCCCTGGCCCCCTGGTCCCCTGGTCCCCTGGCCCCCTGGTCCCTGCCTGTTTACATCATGTAACATGTTGTGAGATCAGCCCTGGTCCCTGCTTGTTTACATCATGTAACATGTTGTGAGATCAGCCCTGGTCCCCTGGTCCCCTGGTCCCCTGGTCCCCTGGTCCCCTGGCCCCCTGGTCCCCTGGTCCCTGACTGTTTATATCATGTAACATGTTGTGAGATCAGCCCTGGTCCCCTGGTCCCCTGGTCCCCTGGTCCCCTGGTCCCTGCCTGTTTACATCATGTAACATGTTGTGAGTTCAGCCCTGGTCCCCTGGTCCCCTGGTCCCCTGGTCCCCTGCCTGTTTACATCATGTAACATGTTGTGAGATCAGCCCTGGTCCCCTGCCTGTTTACATCATTTAACATGTTGTGAGATCAGCCCTGGTCCCCTGGTCCTCTGGTCCCCTGGTCCCCTGCCTGTTTACATCATGTAACATGTTGTGAGATCAGCCCTGGTCCCTGCTTGTTTACATCATGTAACATGTTGTGAGATCAGCCCTGGTCCCCTGGTCCCCTGGTCCCATGGTCCCCTGGTCCCCTGGCCCCCTGCCTGTTTACATCATGTAACATGTTGTGAGATCAGCCCTGGTCCCCTGCCTGTTTACATCATGTAACATGTTGTGAGATCAGCCCTGGTCCCCTGGTCCCCTGGTCCCCTGGTCCCATGGCCCCCTGCCTGTTTACATCATGTAACATGTTGTGAGATTAGCCCTGGTCCCCTGGTCCCCTGGTCCCCTGGTCCCCTGGTCCCCTGGTCCCCTGCCTGTTTACATCATGTAACATGTTGTGAGATCAGCCCTGGTCCCCTGGTCCCCTGGTCCCCTGGTCCCATGGCCCCCTGCCTGTTTACATCATGTAACATGTTGTGAGATCAGCCCTGGTCCCCTGGTCCCCTGGTCCCCTGGTCCCCTGGTCCCCTGCCTGTTTACATCATGTAACATGTTGTGAGATCAGCCCTGGTCCCCTGGTCCCCTGGTCCCCTGGTCCCATGGCCCCCTGCCTGTTTACATCATGTAACATGTTGTGAGATCAGCCCTGGTCCCCTGGTCCCCTGGTCCCCTGGTCCCCTGCCTGTTTACATCATGTAACATGTTGTGAGATCAGCCCTGGTCCCCTGGTCCCCTGGTCCCCTGGTCCCCTGGCCCCCTGGTCCCCTGCCTGTTTACATCATGTAACATGTTGTGAGATCAGCCCTGGTCCCCTGGTCCCCTGGTCCCCTGCCTGTTTACATCATGTAACATGTTGTGAGATCAGCCCTGGTCCCCTGGTCCCCTGGTCCCCTGGTCCCCTGGTCCCCTGGTCCCCTGCCTGTTTACATCATGTAACATGTTGTGAGATCAGCCCTGGTCCCCTGGTCCCCTGGTCCCCTGGCCCCCTGGCCCCCTGGTCCCCTGGTCCCCTGGCCCCTGCCTGTTTACATCATGTAACATGTTGTGAGATCAGCCCTGGTCCCCTGGTCCCCTGGTCCCCTGGCCCCCTGGTCCCCTGGTCCCCTGGTCCCCTGGTCCCCTGCCTGTTTACATCATGTAACATGTTGTGAGATCAGCCCTGGTCCCCTGGTCCCCTGGTCCCCTGGCCCCCTGGTCCCCTGGTCCCCTGGTCCCCTGGTCCCCTGGTCCCCTGGCCCCCTGGTCCCATGGTCCCCTGGCCCCCTGGTCCCCTGGTCCCCTGCCTGTTTACATCATGTAACATGTTGTGAGATCAGCCCTGGTCCCCTGGTCCCCTGGTCCCCTGGTCCCCTGGTCCCCTGGTCCCCTGCCTGTTTACATCATGTAACATGTTTTGAGATCAGCCCTGGTCCCCTGGTCCCCTGGTCCCCTGGCCCCCTGGTCCCCTGGTCCCCTGAACCCCTGGTCCCCTGGTCCCCTGGCCCCCTGCCTGTTTACATCATGAAACATGTTGTGAGATCAGCCCTGGTCCCCTGGTCCCCTGGTCCCCTGGTCCCCTGGTCCCCTGGTCCCCTGGTCCCCTGCCTGTTTACATCATGTAACATGTTGTGAGATCAGCCCTGGTCCCCTGGTCCCCTGGTCCCCTGGTCCCCTGGTCCCCTGGTCCCCTGGTCCCCTGGTCCCCTGGTCCCCTGGTCCCCTGGCCCCCTGGTCCCCTGGTCCCCTGGTCCCCTGGTCCCCTGCTCCCCTGGTCCCCTGGTCCCCTGGTCCCCTGGCCCCCTGGTCCCATGGCCCCCTGCCTGTTTACATCATGAAACATGTTGTGAGATCAGCCCTGGTCCCCTGGTCCCCTGGTCCCCTGGTCCCATGGCCCCCTGCCTGTTTACATCATGTAACATGTTGTGAGATCAGCCCTGGTCCCCTGGTCCCCTGGTCCCCTGGTCCCCTGGTCCCCTGCCTGTTTACATCATGTAACATGTTGTGAGATCAGCCCTGGTCCCCTGGTCCCCTGGTCCCCTGGTCCCCTGGCCCCCTGGTCCCCTGCCTGTTTACATCATGTAACATGTTGTGAGATCAGCCCTGGTCCCCTGGTCCCCTGGTCCCCTGCCTGTTTACATCATGTAACATGTTGTGAGATCAGCCCTGGTCCCCTGGTCCCCTGGTCCCCTGGTCCCCTGGTCCCCTGGTCCCCTGCCTGTTTACATCATGTAACATGTTGTGAGATCAGCCCTGGTCCCCTGGTCCCCTGGTCCCCTGGCCCCCTGGCCCCCTGGTCCCCTGGTCCCCTGGCCCCTGCCTGTTTACATCATGTAACATGTTGTGAGATCAGCCCTGGTCCCCTGGTCCCCTGGTCCCCTGGCCCCCTGGTCCCCTGGTCCCCTGGTCCCCTGGTCCCCTGGTCCCCTGGCCCCCTGGTCCCATGGTCCCCTGGCCCCCTGGTCCCCTGGTCCCCTGCCTGTTTACATCATGTAACATGTTGTGAGATCAGCCCTGGTCCCCTGGTCCCCTGGTCCCCTGGTCCCCTGGTCCCCTGCCTGTTTACATCATGTAACATGTTTTGAGATCAGCCCTGGTCCCCTGGTCCCCTGGTCCCCTGGCCCCCTGGTCCCCTGGTCCCCTGAACCCCTGGTCCCCTGGTCCCCTGGCCCCCTGCCTGTTTACATCATGAAACATGTTGTGAGATCAGCCCTGGTCCCCTGGTCCCCTGGTCCCCTGGTCCCCTGGTCCCCTGGTCCCCTGGTCCCCTGGTCCCCTGCCTGTTTACATCATGTAACATGTTGTGAGATCAGCCCTGGTCCCCTGGTCCCCTGGTCCCCTGGTCCCCTGGTCCCCTGGTCCCCTGGTCCCCTGGTCCCCTGGTCCCCTGGTCCCCTGGCCCCCTGGTCCCCTGGTCCCCTGGTCCCCTGGTCCCCTGGTCCCCTGGTCCCCTGCTCCCCTGGTCCCCTGGTCCCCTGGTCCCCTGGCCCCCTGGTCCCATGGCCCCCTGCCTGTTTACATCATGAAACATGTTGTGAGATCAGCCCTGGTCCCCTGGTCCCCTGGTCCCCTGGTCCCCTGGTCCCCTGGTCCCCTGGTCCCCTGGTCCCCTGGCCCCCTGGTCCCCTGGTCCCCTGGTCCCCTGGTCCCCTGGTCCCCTGGTCCCCTGGTCCCCTGGCCCCCTGCCTGTTTACATCATGAAACATGTTGTGAGATCAGCCCTGGTCCCCTGGTCCCCTGGTCCCCTGGTCCCCTGGTCCCCTGGTCCCCTGGTCCCCTGCTCCCCTGGTCCCCTGGTCCCCTGGTCCCCTGGTCCCCTGGTCCCCTGGTCCCCTGCTCCCCTGGCCCCCTGGCCCCCTGGCCCCCTGGTCCCCTGGTCCCCTGGTCCCCTGGTCCCCTGGCCCCCTGCCTGTTTACATCATGAAACATGTTGTGAGATCAGCCCTGGTCCCCTGGTCCCCTGGTCCCCTGGTCCCCTGGTCCCCTGGTCCCCTGGTCCCCTGGTCCCCTGGTCCCCTGCCTGTTTACATCATGTAACATGTTGTGAGATCAGCCCTGGTCCCCTGGTCCCCTGGTCCCCTGGCCCCCTGGTCCCCTGGTCCCCTGGTCCCCTGGTCCCCTGGTCCCCTGGTCCCCTGGCCCCCTGGTCCCATGGTCCCCTGGCCCCCTGGTCCCCTGGTCCCCTGCCTGTTTACATCATGTAACATGTTTTGAGATCAGCCCTGGTCCCCTGGTCCCCTGGTCCCCTGGCCCCCTGGTCCCCTGGTCCCCTGGCCCCCTGGTCCCCTGGTCCCCTGGCCCCCTGCCTGTTTACATCATGAAACATGTTGTGAGATCAGCCCTGGTCCCCTGGTCCCCTGGTCCCCTGGTCCCCTGGTCCCCTGGTCCCCTGGTCCCCTGCCTGTTTACATCATGTAACATGTTGTGAGATCAGCCCTGGTCCCCTGGTCCCCTGGTCCCCTGGCCCCCTGGTCCCCTGGTCCCCTGGTCCCCTGGTCCCCTGGTCCCCTGGTCCCCTGGCCCCCTGGTCCCCTGGTCCCCTGGTCCCCTGGTCCCCTGGTCCCCTGGTCCCCTGGTCCCCTGGTCCCCTGGTCCCCTGGTCCCCTGGCCCCCTGGTCCCATGGCCCCCTGCCTGTTTACATCATGAAACATGTTGTGAGATCAGCCCTGGTCCCCTGGTCCCCTGGTCCCCTGGTCCCCTGGTCCCCTGGTCCCCTGGTCCCCTGGCCCCCTGGTCCCCTGGTCCCCTGGTCCCCTGGTCCCCTGGTCCCCTGGTCCCCTGGTCCCCTGGCCCCCTGCCTGTTTACATCATGAAACATGTTGTGAGATCAGCCCTGGTCCCCTGGTCCCCTGGTCCCCTGGTCCCCTGGTCCCCTGGCCCCCTGCCTGTTTACATCATGAAACATGTTGTGAGATCAGCCCTGGTCCCCTGGTCCCCTGGTCCCCTGGTCCCCTGGTCCCCTGGTCCCCTGGTCCCCTGGTCCCCTGGCCCCCTGCCTGTTTACATCATGAAACATGTTGTGAGATCAGCCCTGGTCCCCTGGTCCCCTGGTCCCCTGGTCCCCTGGTCCCCTGGTCCCCTGGTCCCCTGGTCCCCTGGCCCCCTGCCTGTTTACATCATGAAACATGTTGTGAGATCAGCCCTGGTCCCCTGGTCCCCTGGTCCCCTGGCCCCCTGGTCCCCTGGTCCCCTGGTCCCCTGGTCCCCTGGTCCCCTGGTCCCCTGGTCCCCTGGTCCCCTGGCCCCCTGGTCCCCTGGTCCCCTGGCCCCCTGCCTGTTTACATCATGAAACATGTTGTGAGATCAGCCCTGGTCCCCTGGTCCCCTGGTCCCCTGCTCCCCTGGCCCCCTGGTCCCCTGGTCCCCTGGTCCCCTGGTCCCCTGGTCCCCTGGTCCCCTGGTCCCCTGGTCCCCTGGTCCCCTGGCCCCCTGGTCCCCTGGTCCCCTGGTCCCCTGGTCCCCTGGTCCCCTGGCCCCCTGGTCCCCTGGTCCCCTGGTCCCCTGGTCCCCTGGTCCCCTGGCCCCCTGGTCCCCTGCCTGTTTACATCATGTAACATGTTGTGAGATCAGCCCTGGTCCCCTGGTCCCCTGGTCCCCTGCCTGTTTACATCATGTAACATGTTGTGAGATCAGCCCTGGTCCCCTGGTCCCCTGGTCCCCTGGTCCCCTGGTCCCCTGGTCCCCTGCCTGTTTACATCATGTAACATGTTGTGAGATCAGCCCTGGTCCCCTGGTCCCCTGGTCCCCTGGCCCCCTGGCCCCCTGGTCCCCTGGTCCCCTGGCCCCTGCCTGTTTACATCATGTAACATGTTGTGAGATCAGCCCTGGTCCCCTGGTCCCCTGGTCCCCTGGCCCCCTGGTCCCCTGGTCCCCTGGTCCCCTGGTCCCCTGCCTGTTTACATCATGTAACATGTTGTGAGATCAGCCCTGGTCCCCTGGTCCCCTGGTCCCCTGGTCCCCTGGTCCCCTGGCCCCCTGGTCCCCTGGTCCCCTGGTCCCCTGGTCCCCTGGTCCCCTGGTCCCCTGGCCCCCTGGTCCCATGGTCCCCTGGCCCCCTGGTCCCCTGGTCCCCTGCCTGTTTACATCATGTAACATGTTGTGAGATCAGCCCTGGTCCCCTGGTCCCCTCGCCCCCTGGTCCCCTGGTCCCCTGGCCCCCTGGTCCCCTGGTCCCCTGGCCCCCTGCCTGTTTACATCATGAAACATGTTGTGAGATCAGCCCTGGTCCCCTGGTCCCCTGGTCCCCTGGTCCCCTGGTCCCCTGGTCCCCTGGTCCCCTGGTCCCCTGGTCCCCTGGTCCCCTGCTCCCCTGGTCCCCTGGTCCCCTGGTCCCCTGGTCCCCTGGTCCCCTGGTCCCCTGGTCCCCTGCTCCCCTGGTCCCCTGGTCCCCTGGCCCCCTGGTCCCATGGCCCCCTGCCTGTTTACATCATGAAACATGTTGTGAGATCAGCCCTGGTCCCCTGGTCCCCTGGTCCCCTGGTCCCCTGGTCCCCTGGCCCCCTGGTCCCCTGGTCCCCTGGTCCCCTGGTCCCCTGGTCCCCTGGTCCCCTGGCCCCCTGGTCCCATGGCCCCCTGCCTGTTTACATCATGAAACATGTTGTGAGATCAGCCCTGGTCCCCTGGTCCCCTGGTCCCCTGGTCCCCTGGTCCCCTGGTCCCCTGGCCCCCTGGTCCCCTGGTCCCCTGGTCCCCTGGTCCCCTGGTCCCCTGTTCCCCTGGTCCCCTGGCCCCCTGCCTGTTTACATCATGAAACATGTTGTGAGATCAGCCCTGGTCCCCTGGTCCCCTGGTCCCCTGGTCCCCTGGTCCCCTGGTCCCCTGGTCCCCTGGTCCCCTGGTCCCCTGGTCCCCTGGTCCCCTGCTCCCCTGGTCCCCTGGTCCCCTGGTCCCCTGGTCCCCTGGTCCCCTGGTCCCCTGGTCCCCTGGCCCCCTGCCTGTTTACATCATGAAACATGTTGTGAGATCAGCCCTGGTCCCCTGGTCCCCTGGTCCCCTGGTCCCCTGGTCCCCTGGTCCCCTGGTCCCCTGCTCCCCTGGTCCCCTGGTCCCCTGGTCCCCTGGTCCCCTGGTCCCCTGCTCCCCTGGCCCCCTGGCCCCCTGGCCCCCTGGTCCCCTGGTCCCCTGGTCCCCTGGTCCCCTGGCCCCCTGCCTGTTTACATCATGAAACATGTTGTGAGATCAGCCCTGGTCCCCTGGTCCCCTGGTCCCCTGGTCCCCTGGTCCCCTGGTCCCCTGGTCCCCTGGTCCCCTGCTCCCCTGGCCCCCTGGCCCCCTGGCCCCCTGGTCCCCTGGTCCCCTGGTCCCCTGGTCCCCTGGCCCCCTGCCTGTTTACATCATGAAACATGTTGTGAGATCAGCCCTGGTCCCCTGGTCCCCTGGTCCCCTGGTCCCCTGGTCCCCTGGTCCCCTGGTCCCCTGGTCCCCTGGCCCCCTGCCTGTTTACATCATGAAACATGTTGTGAGATCAGCCCTGGTCCCCTGGTCCCCTGGTCCCCTGGTCCCCTGGTCCCCTGGTCCCCTGGTCCCCTGGTCCCCTGGTCCCCTGGCCCCCTGCCTGTTTACATCATGAAACATGTTGTGAGATCAGCCCTGGTCCCCTGGTCCCCTGGCCCCCTGGTCCCCTGGTCCCCTGGTCCCCTGGTCCCCTGGTCCCCTGGTCCCCTGGTCCCCTGGTCCCCTGGCCCCCTGGTCCCCTGGTCCCCTGGCCCCCTGCCTGTTTACATCATGAAACATGTTGTGAGATCAGCCCTGGTCCCCTGGTCCCCTGGTCCCCTGGTCCCCTGCTCCCCTGGCCCCCTGGCCCCCTGGTCCCCTGGTCCCCTGGTCCCCTGGTCCCCTGGTCCCCTGGTCCCCTGGCCCCCTGGTCCCCTGGTCCCCTGGTCCCCTGGTCCCCTGGCCCCCTGGTCCCCTGGTCCCCTGGTCCCCTGGTCCCCTGGTCCCCTGGCCCCCTGGTCCCCTGCCTGTTTACATCATGTAACATGTTGTGAGATCAGCCCTGGTCCCCTGGTCCCCTGGTCCCCTGCCTGTTTACATCATGTAACATGTTGTGAGATCAGCCCTGGTCCCCTGGTCCCCTGGTCCCCTGGTCCCCTGGTCCCCTGGTCCCCTGCCTGTTTACATCATGTAACATGTTGTGAGATCAGCCCTGGTCCCCTGGTCCCCTGGTCCCCTGGCCCCCTGGCCCCCTGGTCCCCTGGTCCCCTGGCCCCTGCCTGTTTACATCATGTAACATGTTGTGAGATCAGCCCTGGTCCCCTGGTCCCCTGGTCCCCTGGCCCCCTGGTCCCCTGGTCCCCTGGTCCCCTGGTCCCCTGCCTGTTTACATCATGTAACATGTTGTGAGATCAGCCCTGGTCCCCTGGTCCCCTGGTCCCCTGGCCCCCTGGTCCCCTGGTCCCCTGGTCCCCTGGTCCCCTGGTCCCCTGGTCCCCTGGCCCCCTGGTCCCATGGTCCCCTGGCCCCCTGGTCCCCTGGTCCCCTGCCTGTTTACATCATGTAACATGTTGTGAGATCAGCCCTGGTCCCCTGGTCCCCTGGTCCCCTGGTCCCCTGGTCCCCTGGTCCCCTGCCTGTTTACATCATGTAACATGTTTTGAGATCAGCCCTGGTCCCCTGGTCCCCTGGTCCCCTGGCCCCCTGGTCCCCTGGTCCCCTGAACCCCTGGTCCCCTGGTCCCCTGGTCCCCTGCCTGTTTACATCATGAAACATGTTGTGAGATCAGCCCTGGTCCCCTGGTCCCCTGGTCCCCTGGTCCCCTGGTCCCCTGGTCCCCTGGTCCCCTGGCCCCCTGCCTGTTTACATCATGAAACATGTTGTGAGATCAGCCCTGGTCCCCTGGTCCCCTGGTCCCCTGGTCCCCTGGTCCCCTGGTCCCCTGGTCCCCTGGTCCCCTGGTCCCCTGGCCCCCTGCCTGTTTACATCATGAAACATGTTGTGAGATCAGCCCTGGTCCCCTGGTCCCCTGGTCCCCTGGCCCCCTGGTCCCCTGGTCCCCTGGTCCCCTGGTCCCCTGGTCCCCTGGTCCCCTGGCCCCCTGGTCCCCTGGTCCCCTGGCCCCCTGCCTGTTTACATCATGAAACATGTTGTGAGATCAGCCCTGGTCCCCTGGTCCCCTGGTCCCCTGGTCCCCTGCTCCCCTGGCCCCCTGGCCCCCTGGCCCCCTGGTCCCCTGGTCCCCTGGTCCCCTGGTCCCCTGGTCCCCTGGTCCCCTGGTCCCCTGGTCCCCTGGTCCCCTGGCCCCCTGGTCCCCTGCCTGTTTACATCATGTAACATGTTGTGAGATCAGCCCTGGTCCCCTGGTCCCCTGGTCCCCTGCCTGTTTACATCATGTAACATGTTGTGAGATCAGCCCTGGTCCCCTGGTCCCCTGGTCCCCTGGTCCCCTGGTCCCCTGGTCCCCTGCCTGTTTACATCATGTAACATGTTGTGAGATCAGCCCTGGTCCCCTGGTCCCCTGGTCCCCTGGCCCCCTGGCCCCCTGGTCCCCTGGTCCCCTGGCCCCTGCCTGTTTACATCATGTAACATGTTGTGAGATCAGCCCTGGTCCCCTGGTCCCCTGGTCCCCTGGCCCCCTGGTCCCCTGGTCCCCTGGTCCCCTGGTCCCCTGCCTGTTTACATCATGTAACATGTTGTGAGATCAGCCCTGGTCCCCTGGTCCCCTGGTCCCCTGGCCCCCTGGTCCCCTGGTCCCCTGGTCCCCTGGTCCCCTGGTCCCCTGGCCCCCTGGTCCCATGGTCCCCTGGCCCCCTGGTCCCCTGGTCCCCTGCCTGTTTACATCATGTAACATGTTGTGAGATCAGCCCTGGTCCCCTGGTCCCCTGGTCCCCTGGTCCCCTGGTCCCCTGGTCCCCTGCCTGTTTACATCATGTAACATGTTTTGAGATCAGCCCTGGTCCCCTGGTCCCCTGGTCCCCTGGCCCCCTGGTCCCCTGGTCCCCTGGCCCCCTGGTCCCCTGGTCACCTGGCCCCCTGCCTGTTTACATCATGAAACATGTTGTGAGATCAGCCCTGGTCCCCTGGTCCCCTGGTCCCCTGGTCCCCTGGTCCCCTGGTCCCCTGCCTGTTTACATCATGTAACATGTTGTGAGATCAGCCCTGGTCCCCTGGTCCCCTGGTCCCCTGGTCCCCTGGTCCCCTGGTCCCCTGGTCCCCTGGCCCCCTGGTCCCCTGGTCCCCTGGTCCCCTGGTCCCCTGGTCCCCTGGTCCCCTGCTCCCCTGGTCCCCTGGTCCCCTGGTCCCCTGGCCCCCTGGTCCCATGGCCCCCTGCCTGTTTACATCATGAAACATGTTGTGAGATCAGCCCTGGTCCCCTGGTCCCCTGGTCCCCTGGTCCCCTGGTCCCCTGGTCCCCTGGTCCCCTGGTCCCCTGGCCCCCTGGTCCCCTGGTCCCCTGGTCCCCTGGTCCCCTGGTCCCCTGGTCCCCTGTTCCCCTGGTCCCCTGGCCCCCTGCCTGTTTACATCATGAAACATGTTGTGAGATCAGCCCTGGTCCCCTGGTCCCCTGGTCCCCTGGTCCCCTGGTCCCCTGGTCCCCTGGTCCCCTGCTCCCCTGGTCCCCTGGTCCCCTGGTCCCCTGGTCCCCTGGTCCCCTGGTCCCCTGGTCCCCTGCTCCCCTGGCCCCCTGGCCCCCTGGCCCCCTGGTCCCCTGGTCCCCTGGTCCCCTGGTCCCCTGGCCCCCTGCCTGTTTACATCATGAAACATGTTGTGAGATAAGCCCTGGTCCCCTGGTCCCCTGGTCCCCTGGTCCCCTGGTCCCCTGGTCCCCTGGTCCCCTGGTCCCCTGGCCCCCTGGTCCCCTGGTCCCCTGGTCCCCTGGTCCCCTGCCTGTTTACATCATGTAACATGTTGTGAGATCAGCCCTGGTCCCCTGGTCCCCTGGTCCCCTGGCCCCCTGGTCCCCTGGTCCCCTGGTCCCCTGGTCCCCTGGTCCCCTGGTCCCCTGGCCCCCTGGTCCCATGGTCCCCTGGCCCCCTGGTCCCCTGGTCCCCTGCCTGTTTACATCATGTAACATGTTGTGAGATCAGCCCTGGTCCCCTGGTCCCCTGGTCCCCTGGTCCCCTGGTCCCCTGGTCCCCTGCCTGTTTACATCATGTAACATGTTTTGAGATCAGCCCTGGTCCCCTGGTCCCCTGGTCCCCTGGCCCCCTGGTCCCCTGGTCCCCTGGCCCCCTGGTCCCCTGGTCCCCTGGCCCCCTGCCTGTTTACATCATGAAACATGTTGTGAGATCAGCCCTGGTCCCCTGGTCCCCTGGTCCCCTGGTCCCGTGGTCCCCTGGTCCCCTGGTCCCCTGCCTGTTTACATCATGTAACATGTTGTGAGATCAGCCCTGGTCCCCTGGTCCCCTGGTCCCCTGGCCCCCTGGTCCCCTGGTCCCCTGGTCCCCTGGTCCCCTGGTCCCCTGGTCCCCTGGTCCCCTGGCCCCCTGGTCCCCTGGTCCCCTGGTCCCCTGGTCCCCTGGTCCCCTGGTCCCCTGCTCCCCTGGTCCCCTGGTCCCCTGGTCCCCTGGCCCCCTGGTCCCATGGCCCCCTGCCTGTTTACATCATGAAACATGTTGTGAGATCAGCCCTGGTCCCCTGGTCCCCTGGTCCCCTGGTCCCCTGGTCCCCTGGTCCCCTGGTCCCCTGGCCCCCTGGTCCCCTGGTCCCCTGGTCCCCTGGTCCCCTGGTCCCCTGGTCCCCTGGTCCCCTGGTCCCCTGGCCCCCTGCCTGTTTACATCATGAAACATGTTGTGAGATCAGCCCTGGTCCCCTGGTCCCCTGGTCCCCTGGTCCCCTGGTCCCCTGGTCCCCTGGTCCCCTGGTCCCCTGGTCCCCTGCTCCCCTGGTCCCCTGGTCCCCTGGTCCCCTGGTCCCCTGGTCCCCTGGTCCCCTGCTCCCCTGGCCCCCTGGCCCCCTGGCCCCCTGGTCCCCTGGTCCCCTGGTCCCCTGGTCCCCTGGCCCCCTGCCTGTTTACATCATGAAACATGTTGTGAGATCAGCCCTGGTCCCCTGGTCCCCTGGTCCCCTGGTCCCCTGGTCCCCTGGTCCCCTGGTCCCCTGGTCCCCTGCTCCCCTGGCCCCCTGGCCCCCTGGCCCCCTGGTCCCCTGGTCCCCTGGTCCCCTGGTCCCCTGGCCCCCTGCCTGTTTACATCATGAAACATGTTGTGAGATCAGCCCTGGTCCCCTGGTCCCCTGGTCCCCTGGTCCCCTGGTCCCCTGGTCCCCTGGTCCCCTGGTCCCCTGGCCCCCTGCCTGTTTACATCATGAAACATGTTGTGAGATCAGCCCTGGTCCCCTGGTCCCCTGGTCCCCTGGTCCCCTGGTCCCCTGGTCCCCTGGTCCCCTGGTCCCCTGGCCCCCTGCCTGTTTACATCATGAAACATGTTGTGAGATCAGCCCTGGTCCCCTGGTCCCCTGGTCCCCTGGCCCCCTGGTCCCCTGGTCCCCTGGTCCCCTGGTCCCCTGGTCCCCTGGTCCCCTGGTCCCCTGGCCCCCTGGTCCCCTGGTCCCCTGGCCCCCTGCCTGTTTACATCATGAAACATGTTGTGAGATCAGCCCTGGTCCCCTGGTCCCCTGGTCCCCTGGTCCCCTGGTCCCCTGGTCCCCTGGCCCCCTGCCTGTTTACATCATGAAACATGTTGTGAGATCAGCCCTGGTCCCCTGGTCCCCTGGCCCCCTGGTCCCCTGGCCCCCTGCCTGTTTACATCATGAAACATGTCCACTAACCCCCTTTTTTTTACTGCATTGCACTACAAGATTGAAGATCCCTCTCCTCTCCTCCCTCCTGCTTAATGATTTCTCCCTTCCAACCTTCCTCTGAGTATCTCCCTGAAGCTGGGTTCCCCCAATGGGCTCAGAGCTTTCTTTTAAACTCAGCAGAAAGAGTATTTACCCGCAAATTAAATCCTTGCATGGCGTGGTGCTGGATCCCCTGTATGCTGCTGGAAAACAGGGCAATTACTTGGAAAGAGTGAGTCCTGGGAATAGGCCCCGTCCTGAGACAGGGTGGGTGCAGACGCAGACTCAAAGTTTGGGTTTATCTAGGGAGAAGGGGGGGGGGGGGGGGATAGAGAGGGGGGGGGGGGGAGAGGGGGATAGTAGGGAGGAGGGGTGAGACGGTGTGTTTCGTAAAAACTTTTCCTCAAAGTTAAAAAAAAAAAGTGCCTCAACTGAGAAAGGAGAGGAGAGAGTGGAGCAGGAGAAAGAGAGGAGAGGAAAGAGAGGAGGGGAAAGAGAGGAGGGGAAAGAGATGAGGGGAAAGAGAGGAGGGGAAAGAGAGGAGGGGAAAGAGAGGAGGAGAAAGAGAGGAGGGGAAAGAGAGGAGGGGAAAGAGAGGAGGAGAAAGAGAGGAGGGAAAGAGAGGAGAGGAAAGAGAGGAGAGGAAAGAGAGGAGGGGAAAGAGAGGAGGGGAAAGAGAGGAGAGGAAAGAGAGGAGAGGAAAGAGAGGAGAGGAAAGAGAGGAGGAGAAAGAGAGGAGAGGAAAGAGAGGAGAGGAAAGAGAGGAAAGAGAGGAGAGGAAAGAGAGGAGGAGAAAGAGAGGAGAGGAAAGAGAGGAGTGAGAGCCTTGCAGGTTCATTGCATCATGGGTGTGGAGATTGTGAAGAGAAGAGGAGAGAGACACAGAGAAAGACGGAGAGAGAGATTTGACCTACGTCTCTCAGTGTGCAGGCATGCGGGATGGCTGGTCTCCAGAGTGGGTTGCTTTGTTGTCTCTGTTTAGGGTGTAGATTGCTTAGATCCCAGGCCTCACGAGATGACTAAGGAGTGGGAGAGGGAGGGAGGGGGAGGGAGGGAGGGGAGGAGGGAGATGGAGATGGAGGGAGGGATTAGGGAGATGGAGGGGGAGGAGGGGAATGGAGGGAGGCAGATGGAGGGAGATGGAGTAGGATGGAGGGAGGAGGGAGATGGAGAGAGATGGGAGATGGAGGGAGGGAGGAGGGAGATGGAGGGAGGAGAGAGATGGAGAGAGATGGGAGATGGAGGGAGATGGGAGATGGAGGGTGAAGGAGGGAGATGTAGGGAGGCGAGAGATGGAGGGCGAAGGAGGGAGATAGAGTAGGATGGAGGGAGGAGGGAGATGGAGAGAGATGGGAGATGGAGGGTGAAGGAGGGAGATGGAGGGAGAAGGAGGGAGATGAAGGGAGGAAGGTGATTTAGGGAGGAAAGAGAAGGAGGGAGATGAGGACGAGGGAGATGGAGGGAGACAGATGGAGGGAGACAGATGAGCGGAGATGGAAGAAGATGGAATGAGAATGAGGGAGGAGAGAGATGGAGGGAGATGGAGAGAGATGGAGGGAGAAGGACGGAGATGGAGGGAGATGGAGAGAGAAGGAGGGAGATGGAGGGAGATGGAGGGAGATGGAGGGAGAAGGATGGAGATGGAGAGAGAAGGAGGGAGATGGAGGGAGATGGAGGGAGATGGAGGGAGAAGGACGGAGATGGAGGGAGATGGAAGGAGAATGAGGGAGGAGGGAGAAGGAGAGAGATGGAGAGAGATGGAGGGAGAAGGACGGAGATGGAGGGAGATGGAAGGAGAATGAGGGAGGAGGGAGATGGAAGGAGAAGGTAGGATAATGAGGGAGGAGGGAGATAGAAGGAGAATGAGGGAGGAGGGAGATGGAAGGAGATGGAAGGAGAATGAGGGAGGAGGAAGATGGAAGGAGAAGGTAGGAGGATGGAGATGGAGATGGAAGGAGAAGCTAGGAGGATGGAGATGGAAGGAGAATGAGGGAGGAGGGAGATGGAAGGAGATGGAAGGAGAATGAGGGAGGAGGAAGATGGAAGGAGAAGGTATGAGGATGGAGATGGAGATGGAAGGAGAAGCTAGGAGGATGGAGATGGAAGGAGAATGAGGGAGGAGGGAGATGGAAGGAGAAGGACGGAGATGGAGGGAGATAGAAGGAGATGGAAGGAGGAGGGAGGAGTAAGATGGAAGGAGAATGAGGGAGGAGGGAGAAGGAAGGA
>NC_048579.1:77914152-77921652 GCF_013265735.2 Oncorhynchus mykiss | reverse complement strand
GTGTCTCTTTCTCAGTCTCTCTCTCTCTCTCTCCATTTTCTAATCCTAATTAAAAGTAAAGGAGGAGAAAGAGCTGGAAGGAGGAAGAATCAACAGGAAAAGCTGTCCCAGAGACGGCTGTGGTCTGAGATGAGGGGGGGGGCGGTGGTTATGGGGAACAGAGGGAGGGACAGTGAGAGAGGTTGGGGGTATTTGGTACGGTGGGGGTGCTGGGCCCCCTAATTATTTTGAAGGGTATTAAGTCATCAGATTTACTTTTATCTTGACTGCATTGGGGAAGTCGTGCATAATTAATGACAGGGAGCTTATTAGGAAAAGATGATTAGGCAAATTACACAGGTGTCGGATGCATTTTTCATGATGAGCTTTCCAACAGCAGGCAGGCCGTGAGGCCGGGACAATCCTGCATTTCCATCTGTTCTCTCTTTGTGTGTGTGTGTGTGTGTGTGTGTGTCGGTGTCGGTGTGGGTGTCTGTATGTGGGTGCCTGTATCTCGGTGTGCGTGTGTGTGTCTGTGTGTGTGTGTGTGTGTCTGTGTGTGTCCGTGTGTGTCGGTGTGGGTGTCTGTATGTGGGTGCCTGTGTTTCGGTGTGTGTGTGTGCGTGTCGGTGTGGGTCCGTGTGTGTCGGTGTGGTTGTCTGTATGTGGTTGCCTGTGTCTCGGTGTGTGTGTGTGTGTGTGTGTGTGTGTCGGTGTGGGTGTCTGTATGTGGGTGCCTGTGTCTCGGTGTGTGTGTGCGTGTGTGTCTGTATGTGGGTGCCTGTGTCTCGGTGTGTGTGTCTGTGTGTGTGTGTGTGTGTGTGTGTGTGTGTGTGTGTGTGTGTGTGTGTGTGTGTGTGTGTATGTGTTCTGTTCTCCTATCAGAATGTCACTGCGGGGGAATTTATGTGACAGGGCAATAAAAGCAAACGGTTAGGGCCAGAAAGCACACACACACACACACACACACACACACACACACACACACACACACACACACACCGAGACACAGGCACCCACACACACACACACACACACACACACAAACACACACACATACACACACACACACACACTCACACACACACACACACACACACACACACCGAGACACAGGCACCCACGCACACACACACACACACACACACACACACACACACACACACACACTCACACACACACACACACACACACACACACACACACACACACACACACACACACACACACAGAGAGAGAAAGATAATCCATCTCTTCCATCTCATTGTAGCACTATCCCTATCCCTATCCCTAACCCCATCCCTATCCCCATCCCTATCACTATCCCTAACCCTAACAGAACCTCTCATCTGACCACTGTGTCTTCTCCAGGTCTCAGCTCCTAACAGAACCTCTCATCTGACCACTGTGTCTTCTCCAGAACTCCACTCCTAACAGAACCTCTCATCTGACCACTGTCTTCTCCAGATCTCCACTCCTAACAGAACCTCTCATCTGACCACTGTGTCTTCTCCAGATCTCAGCTCCTAACAGAACCTCTCATCTGACCACTGTGTCTTCTCCAGGTCTCAGCTCCTAACAGAACCTCTCATCTGACCACTGTGTCTTCTCCAGGTCTCCACTCCTAACAGAACCTCTCATCTGACCACTGTGTCTTCTCCAGGTCTCAGCTCCTAACAGCACCTCTCATCTGACCACTGTGTCTTCTCCAGATCTCCACTCCTAACATAACCTCTCATCTGACCACTGTGTCTTCTCCAGGTCTCCACTCCTAACAGAACCTCTCATCTGACCACTGTGTCTTCTCCAGATCTCCACTCCTAACAGAACCTCTCATCTGACCACTGTGTCTTCTCCAGAACTCCACTCCTAACAGAACCTCTCATCTGACCACTGTGTCTTCTCCAGATCTCAGCTCCTAACAGAACCTCTCATCTGACCACTGTGTCTTCTCCAGATCTCAGCTCCTAACAGCACCTCTCATCTGACCACTGTCTTCTCCAGGTCTCAGCTCCTAACAGAACCTCTCATCTGACCACTGTGTCTTCTCCAGGTCTCCACTCCTAACAGAACCTCTCATCTGACCACTGTGTCTTCTCCAGGTCTCAGCTCCTAACAGCACCTCTCATCTGACCACTGTGTCTTCTCCAGATCTCCACTCCTAACATAACCTCTCATCTGACCACTGTGTCTTCTCCAGGTCTCCACTCCTAACAGAACCTCTCATCTGACCACTGTGTCTTCTCCAGATCTCCACTCCTAACAGAACCTCTCATCTGACCACTGTGTCTTCTCCAGAACTCCACTCCTAACAGAACCTCTCATCTGACCACTGTGTCTTCTCCAGATCTCAGCTCCTAACAGAACCTCTCATCTGACCACTGTGTCTTCTCCAGATCTCAGCTCCTAACAGCACCTCTCATCTGACCACTGTCTTCTCCAGGTCTCAGCTCCTAACAGAACCTCTCATCTGACCACTGTGTCTTCTCCAGATCTCCACTCCTAACAGCACCTCTCATCTGACCACTGTGTCTTCTCCAGATCTCAGCTCCTAACAGAACCTCTCATCTGACCACTGTGTCTTCTCCAGGTCTCCACTCCTAAACAGAACCTCTCATCTGACCACTGTGTCTTCTCCAGGTCTCAGCTCCTAACAGAACCTCTCATCTGACCACTGTGTCTTCTCCAGGTCTCCACTCCTAACAGAACCTCTCATCTGACCACTGTCTTCTCCAGGTCTCCACTCCTAACAGAACCTCTCATCTGACCACTGTGTCTTCTCCAGATCTCAGCTCCTAACAGAACCTCTCATCTGACCACTGTGTCTTCTCCAGAACTCCACTCCTAACAGAACCTCTCATCTGACCACTGTCTTCTCCAGATCTCCACTCCTAACAGAACCTCTCATCTGACCACTGTGTCTTCTCCAGAACTCCACTCTTAACAGAACCTCTCATCTGACCACCGTCTTCTCCAGATCTCATCTCCACTCCTAACAGAACCTCTCATCTGACCACTGTCTTCTCCAGGTCTCCACTCCTAACAGAACCTCTCATCTGACCACTGTGTCTTCTCCAGATCTCCACTCCTAACAGAACCTCTCATCTAACCACCGTGTCTTCTCCAGATCTCATCTCCACTCCTAACAGAACCTCTCATCTGACCACTGTGTCTTCTCCAGATCTCCCCTCCTAACAGAACCTCTCATCTGACCACTGTCTTCTCCAGGTCTCAGCTCCTAACAGAACCTCTCATCTGACCACTGTCTTCTCCAGATCTCCACTCCTAACAGAACCTCTCATCTGACCACTGTCTTCTCCAGATCTCCACTCCTAACAGAACCTCTCATCTGACCACTGTGTCTTCTCCAGGTCTCAGCTCCTAACAGAACCTCTCATCTGACCACTGTGTCTTCTCCAGGTCTCAGCTCCTAACAGCACCTCTCATCTGACCACTGTGTCTTCTCCAGGTCTCCACTCCTAACAGAACCTCTCATCTGACCACTGTGTCTTCTCCAGATCTCCACTCCTAACAGAACCTCTCATCTGACCACTGTGTCTTCTCCAGGTGTCCACTCCTAACAGAACCTCTCATCTGACCACTGTGTCTTCTCCAGGTCTCCACTCCTAACAGAACCTCTCATCTGACCACTGTGTCTTCTCCAGATCTCCACTCCTAACAGAACCTCTCATCTGACCACTGTGTCTTCTCCAGGTCTCAGCTCCTAACAGAACCTCTCATCTGACCACTGTGTCTTCTCCAGGTCTCAGCTCCTAACAGCACCTCTCATCTGACCACTGTGTCTTCTCCAGGTCTCAGCTCCTAACAGAACCTCTCATCTGACCACTGTGTCTTCTCCAGGTCTCCACTCCTAACAGAACCTCTCATCTGACCACTGTGTCTTCTCCAGGTCTCAGCTCCTAACAGCACCTCTCATCTGACCACTGTGTCTTCTCCAGATCTCCACTCCTAACATAACCTCTCATCTGACCACTGTGTCTTCTCCAGGTCTCCACTCCTAACAGAACCTCTCATCTGACCACTGTGTCTTCTCCAGATCTCCACTCCTAACATAACCTCTCATCTGACCACTGTGTCTTCTCCAGAACTCCACTCCTAACAGAACCTCTCATCTGACCACTGTGTCTTCTCCAGATCTCAGCTCCTAACAGAACCTCTCATCTGACCACTGTGTCTTCTCCAGATCTCAGCTCCTAACAGCACCTCTCATCTGACCACTGTCTTCTCCAGGTCTCAGCTCCTAACAGAACCTCTCATCTGACCACTGTGTCTTCTCCAGATCTCAGCTCCTAACAGAACCTCTCATCTGACCACTGTGTCTTCTCCAGATCTCAGCTCCTAACAGCACCTCTCATCTGACCACTGTCTTCTCCAGGTCTCAGCTCCTAACAGAACCTCTCATCTGACCACTGTGTCTTCTCCAGAACTCCACTCTTAACAGAACCTCTCATCTGACCACCGTCTTCTCCAGATCTCATCTCCACTCCTAACAGAACCTCTCATCTGACCACTGTCTTCTCCAGGTCTCCACTCCTAACAGAACCTCTCATCTGACCACTGTGTCTTCTCCAGATCTCCACTCCTAACAGAACCTCTCATCTAACCACCGTGTCTTCTCCAGATCTCATCTCCACTCCTAACAGAACCTCTCATCTGACCACTGTGTCTTCTCCAGATCTCCCCTCCTAACAGAACCTCTCATCTGACCACTGTCTTCTCCAGGTCTCAGCTCCTAACAGAACCTCTCATCTGACCACTGTCTTCTCCAGATCTCCACTCCTAACAGAACCTCTCATCTGACCACTGTCTTCTCCAGATCTCCACTCCTAACAGAACCTCTCATCTGACCACTGTGTCTTCTCCAGGTCTCAGCTCCTAACAGAACCTCTCATCTGACCACTGTGTCTTCTCCAGGTCTCAGCTCCTAACAGCACCTCTCATCTGACCACTGTGTCTTCTCCAGGTCTCCACTCCTAACAGAACCTCTCATCTGACCACTGTGTCTTCTCCAGATCTCCACTCCTAACAGAACCTCTCATCTGACCACTGTGTCTTCTCCAGGTGTCCACTCCTAACAGAACCTCTCATCTGACCACTGTGTCTTCTCCAGGTCTCCACTCCTAACAGAACCTCTCATCTGACCACTGTGTCTTCTCCAGATCTCCACTCCTAACAGAACCTCTCATCTGACCACTGTGTCTTCTCCAGGTCTCAGCTCCTAACAGAACCTCTCATCTGACCACTGTGTCTTCTCCAGGTCTCAGCTCCTAACAGCACCTCTCATCTGACCACTGTGTCTTCTCCAGATCTCAGCTCCTAACAGAACCTCTCATCTAACCACTGTGTCTTCTCCAGGTCTCATCTCCACTCCTAACACAACCTCTCATCTGACCACTGTGTCTTCTCCAGGTCTCATCTCCTAACAGAACCTCTCATCTGACCACTGTGTCTTCTCCAGGTCTCATCTCCACTCCTAACAGAACCTCTCATCTGACCACTGTGTCTTCTCCAGATCTCAGCTCCTAACAGAACCTCTCATCTGACCACTGTGTCTTCTCCAGATCTCAGCTCCTAACAGAACCTCTCATCTGACCACTGTGTCTTCTCCTGGTCTCAGCTCCACTCCTCCTCCTCCTCCTCCTCCTCCTCCTCACTCCTCTCCTAACTCATCATCTCCTCCCTCATTTTCTCCAGACCAATAACTCATGCTCTTTGTGCTCCTGTTCTCTTTCTCTCTGTCTCTTCCTCTCTCTCTCTCTCTCTCTCTCTCTCTCTTGTCCTGTCCCTCTTTCTCTCATGCTCTCTCTAAATTCAAATCAATTTAAGGGGCTTTATTGGCATGGGAAACACATGTTTACATTGCCAAAGCAAGTTAAATAGATAATAAACAAAAATGAAAGAAACAATAAAAATGAACAATAAACATTACACTCCCAAAAAGTTGTAAAAGTATAAAGACATTTCAAATGTCATATTATCTGCAAATGGTTAAAGTACAAAAGGAAATAATAAATCAGCATAAATATGGGTTGTATTTACAATGGTGTTTGTTCTTCACTGGTTGACCTTTTCTGGTGGCAACAGGTCACAAATCTTGCTGCTGTGATTTCACCCAGTAGTTTATCAAAATTGGATTTGTTTTTCGAATGCTTTGTGGGTCTGTGTAAAATATGTGTCTCTAATATGGTCATGCATTTGGCAGGATGTTAGGAAGTGCAGCTCAGTTTCCACCTCATTTTGTGGGCAGTGTGCACATAGCCTGTCTTCTCTTGAGACCTTTCTCAATAGCAAGTACAGTCAAAGCTAGTGTGGTTTAGTCACAGTGGTCAGCTCTCTCTCTCTCTCTCTCTCTCTCTCTCTCTCTCTCTCTCTCTCTCTCTCTCTCTCTCTCTCTATCTCTCTCTCTCTCTCTCTCTCTCTCTCTCTCTTGTTCTCTTTCTCTCTGTCTCTTCCTCTCTCTTGTTCTCTCTCTCTCTCTCTCTCTCTCTCTCTCTCTCTCTCTCTCTCTCTCTCTCTGTGCCAATGTTTGGTCTTGTAGACTGTTTTCTGTTCCGTTAGTTGTATGTTCTGCATATCAATATGTGTCTGTTGTGGGTACATGTGTAGGTGGTAAAGGTGCGATTATTCTAGCATTTGTCTCTGTCCCTGTTATGGCGTGCGTGCTTGGAAGAAAAGATGACACGTTCTCACAGCTGTTTAGACACTGAGTCATATCAGATGAAGTTGTATTGACTCTGAGTCATATCAGATGAAGTTGTATTGACTCTGAGTCCTATCAGATGAAGTTGTATTGACTGAGTCATATCAGATGAAGTTGTATCGACTCTGAGTCATATCAGATGAAGTTGTATTGACTCTGAGTCATATCAGATGAAGTTGTATTGACTCTGAGTCACATCAGGTGAAGTTGTATTGACTCTGAGTCATATCAGGTGAAGTTGTATTGACTCTGAGTCATATCAGATGAAGTTGTATTGACTCTGAGTCATATCAGGTGAAGTTGTATTGACTCTGAGTCATATCAGATGAAGTTGTATTGACTCTGAGTCACATCAGGTGAAGTTGTATTGACTCTGAGTCATATCAGGTGAAGTTGTATTGACTCTGAGTCATATCAGATGAAGTTGTATTGACTCTGAGTCATATCAGATGAAGTTGTATTGACTCTGAGTCATATCAGATGAAGTTGTATTGACTCTGAGTCATATCAGGTGAAGTTGTATTGACTCTGAGTCATATCAGATGAAGTTGTATTGACTCTGAGTCATATCAGATGAAGTTGTATTGACTCTGAGTCATATCAGGTGAAGTTGTATTGACTGAATCACATCAGATGAAGTTGTATTGACTCTGAGTCATATCAGATGAAGTTGTATTGACTCTGAGTCACATGAGATGAAGTTGTATTGACTCTGAGTCACATCAGATGAAGTTGTATTGACTCTGAGTCATATCAGATGAAGTTGTATTGACTCTGAGTCATATCAGATGAAGTTGTAT
>NC_048579.1:77901652-77906652 GCF_013265735.2 Oncorhynchus mykiss | reverse complement strand
ATACCATGGCTATATACAGGAAGTACTAGGTAATAACATGGCTATATACAGGAAGTACCAGGTAATAACATGGCTATATACAGGAATTACTAGGTAATAACATGGCTATATACAGGGAGTACCAGGTAATACCATGGCTATATACAGGAAGTACTAGGTAATAACATGGCTATATACAGGAAGTACCAGGTAATAACATGGCTATATACAGGAAGTACCAGGTAATAACATGGCTATATACAGGAAGTACCAGGTAATACCATGGCTATATACAGGGGTACGAGGTAATAACATGGCTATATACAGGGAGTACCAGGTAATAACATGGCTATATACACAGAGTACCAGAACTGAGTCAATGTGGAGGGGTACGAGGTAAAACCATGGCTATATACAGGGAGTACCAGTACTGAGTCAATGTGGAGGGGTACGAGGTACTAACATGGTTATATACAGGAAGTACCAGGTAATAACATGGCTATATACAGGAAGTACCAGGTAATAACGTGGCTTTATACACAGAGTACCAGAACTGAGTCATTGTGGAGGGGTACGAGGTAATAACGTGGCTATATACAGGAAGTACCAAAACTGAGTCAATGTAGAGGGGTACGAGGTAATAACATGGCTATATACAGGAAGTACCAGAACTGAGTCAATGTGGAGGGGTACGAGGTAATAACTTGGCTTTATACACAGAGTACCAGTACTGAGTCAATTTTAGAGGGGTACGAGGTAATAACTTGGCTATATACAGGAAGTACCAGGTAATAACATGGCTATATACAGGGAGTACCAGGTAATACCATGGCTATATACAGGAAGTACCAGGTAATAACATGGCTATATACAGGACGTACCAGGTAATAACATGGCTATATACAGGAAGTACCAGGTAATAACATGGCTATATACATGGAGTACCAGGTAATAACATGGCTATATACAGGAAGTACCAGGTAATAACATGGCTATATACAGGGAGTACCAGTACTGAGTCAATGTGGAGGGGTACGAGGTAATAACATGGCTATATACAGGGAGTCCCAGAACTGAGTCAAAGTGGAGGGGTACGAGGTAATAACATGGCTATATACAGGAAGTACCAGGTAATAACATGGCTATATACAGGGAGTACCAGTACTGAGTCATTGTGGAGGGGTACGAGGTAATAACTTGGCTTTAAACACAGAGTACCAGAATTGAGTCAATGTGGAGGGGTACGAGGTAATAACATGGCTTTATACAGAGAGTACCAGGTAATAACATGGATATATACAGGGAGTACCAGTACTGAGTCATTGTGGAGGGGTACGAGGTAATAACTTGGCTTTATACACAGAGTACCAGAACTGATTCAAAGTGGAGGGGTACGAGGTAATAACATGGCTATATACAGGAAGTACCAGGTAATAACATGGCTATATACAGGAAGTACCAGGAAATAACATGGCTATATACAGGGAGTACCAGAACTGAGTCATTGTGGAGGGGTACGAAGTAATAACATGGCTTTATACAGGAAGTACCAGGTAATAACATGGCTATATACAGGAAGTACCAGGTAATAGCATGGCTATATACAGGGAGTACCAGGTAATAACATGGCTATATACAGGAAGTACCAAATAACATTGCTATGTACAGGGAGTACCAGGTAATAACATGGCTATATACAGGAAGTACCAGGTAATAACATGGCTATGTACAGGGAGTACCAGGTAATAACATTGCTATATACAGGGAGTACCAGGTAATAACATGGCTATATACAGGAAGTACCAGTACTGAGTCTATGTGTAGGGGTACGAGGTAAATGAGGTAGATATGTACATTTAGGTAGGGGTAAAGGATAGATAATAGACAGTAGATATGTACATATAGGCAGGGGTGAAGTAACTAGGCAACAGGATAGATAATAAACAGTAGTAGCAGCGGATTTGATGAGTCAAAAAATGTATTGGAAAAAGGGTCAATGCAGATAGTCCAGGTAGCTATTTGGTTTAATATTTAACTAACTATTTATCAGTCTTATGGCTCGGAGGGTAGAAGCTGTTCAGTCTTATGGCTCGGAGGGTAGAAGCTGTTCAGTCTTATGGCTCGGAGGGTAGAAGCTGTTCAGTCTTATGGCTCGGAGGGTAGAAGCTGTTCAGTCTTATGGCTCGGAGGGTAGAAGCTGTTCAGTCTTATGGCTCGGAGGGTAGAAGCTGTTCAGTCTTATGGCTCGGAGGGTAGAAGCTGTTCAGTCTTATGGCTCGGAGGGTAGAAGCTGTTCAGGGTCCTGTTGCTTCCTGATGTGGTGCACCGTTACCTCTTGCCGTGCGGTAGCAGAGAGAACAGTCTATGACTTGATTGGTTGGAGTCTTTGACAGTTTTTAGGGCCTTCCTCTGACACCGCCTGGTTTAGAGGTCATGGATGGCAGGGTGCTCTGTCCCAGTGATGTACTGGGCTGTATACACTACCCTCTGACACCGCCTGGTTTAGAGGTCTTGGGTGGCAGGGAGCTCTGTCCCAGTGATGTACTGGGCTGTATACACTACCCTCTGACACCGCCTGGTATAGAGGTCCTGGATGGCAGGAAGCTCGGCCTCTGTGATGTACTGGGGCCGGACGCACTACCCTCTGACACCGCCTGGTTGATGCCGAGCAATTGCAATACTAAGCGGTAACGCAGACAGTCAAGATGCTCTCAGTAGTGATGCTGTAGAACTTGTGTGTGTGTGTGTGTGTTTGTGTGTGTGTCAATCAAATCAATCAATCAATCAAATATATTTATAAAGTCCTTTTTTTTACATCAGCTGATATCTCGAACATGATTAATCAGTTTAATCGCATAATAATAATTACAGAGAGTTATTTGATAAATAAGTTTAATGATGCCAAAGACACAACAAGCTAATATCTCAAAGTGCTGTACAGAAACCCAGCTTAAAACCCCAAACAGCAAGCAATGCAGGTGTAGAAGCACGGTGGCTTGGATAAACTCCCTAGAAAGGCCAGAACCTAGGAAGAAACCTAGAGAGGAACCAGACTATGAGGGGTGGCTAGTCCTCTTCTGGCTGTGCCGGGTGGAGATTATAACAGAACATGGCCAAGATGTTCAAATCTTCATAGATGACCAGCAGGGTCAAATAATAACAATCACAGTGGTTGTCGAGGGTGCAGCAAGTCAGCACCTCAGGAGTAAATGTCAGTTGGCTTTTCATAGCCGATCATTCTGAGTTAGAGACAGCAGGTGCAGTACAGATAGAGTTGAAAACAGCAGGTCTGGGACAGGTAGCACGTCCGGTGAACAGGTCAGGGTTCCATAGCCGCAGGCAGAACAGTTGAAACTGGAGCAGCAGCACGACCAGGTGGACTGGGGACAGCAAGGAGCCGTCAGGCCAGGTAGTCCTGAGCCATGGTCCTAGGGCTCAGGTCCCCCGAGAGAAGAAAAAGAGAAAGAGAGAGAGAGAGAGAGAGAAAGAGATAATTAGAGGGAGCATATTTAAATTCTCACAGGACACCCGGACAAGACAGGAGAAATACTCCAGATATAACAGACTGACCCTAGCCCCCGCGACACATAAACTGCTGCAGCATAATTACTGTATGTGTGTGCGTGGATAGCCCATCAGACTAAACATCCATCTAAACGGGTCCCATCTGAACAGACTCTGAACATGGCAGCCAACGGGATATGATTGGTTTAAAGCTATAATTAATACCTTGTGGATATTATTCCTCTGCCGATCAATTAAATCATGCAAAACACTCCTAATTATAAAGTCCCCCCCCTCCTCTCCACTGGAGGTCGGGCTGCTCAGTGCTCACTGTCTACTGACTGCTAATGTCAGGGATGGAGATGGCTGTACAGAGACTGCACACCGAAATGACACCATATTCCCTTATAAATGTGCACTACTTTTTGCCCAGGGCTCATGAAAAGTAGTGCACCCTATTAGGTTAGGAAAATAGGGTGCCATTTAGGATGGAGACAGAGGCGTGAATGCTAACTGCTATAGAGGGGGGGGGGGGGGGGGGTGGACAGGACTAGGACTTGGTATGCAGCTCTTCTACAATGTCAGCGGCTCTTAGACGGCTGATGTTAACATTATACCTTCTCGGGGAATAATCAGCTGACACAACGGCCATTAATGAAATAGCTGAATGCCAAATATGAAGACATGAGACGCATCCTAAATGGTAATCTATTCCCTACGTAGTGCAGAGAGCAGTGGTCAAACCCAGTGAGTGCAGTATAAAGGCATTAGGGATCTATTTGGGATGCAGGTTGGAGATATTATAAAAAAGTCATTATTTTGTTGGCAAATATATATATATATATATATATATATATATATATATATATATATATATATATATATATATATAATGTCTAGTTAACGACAATAGAGACAGTGTCTATTGTTAACAATAGAGATAGCTTCTAGTTAATAGAGATAGTGTTTAGTTAATTACAATAGAGATAGTGTCTAGTTAATAGAGATAGTGTCTAGTTCATAGAGATAGTGTCTAGTTAATAGAGATAGTGTCTAGTTAATAGAGATAGTGTCTAGTTAATAGAGATAGTGTCTAGTTAATAGAGATAGTGTCTAGTTAATAGAGATAGTGTCTAGTTAATAGAGATAGTGTCTAGTTAATAGAGATAGTGTCCATGTAATAACAATAGAGATAGTGTCTAGTTAATAGAGATAGTGTCTAGTTCATAGAGATAGTGTCTAGTTAATATAGATAGTGTCTAGTTAATAGAGATAGTGTCTAGTTAATAACAATAGAGATAGTGTCTAGTTAATAGAGATAGTGTCTAGTTCATAGAGATAGTGTCTAGTTAACAGAGATAGTGTCTAGTTAATAACAATAGAGATAGTGTCTAGTTAATAGAGATAGTGTCTAGTTAATAGAGATAGTGTCCATGTAATAACAATAGAGATAGTGTCTAGTTAATAGAGATAGTGTCCATGTAATAACAATAGAGATAGTGTCTAGTTAATAGAGA
>NC_048579.1:77886652-77896652 GCF_013265735.2 Oncorhynchus mykiss | reverse complement strand
TAACTAAATGCTTGTGTTCCTAGATCCAACAGTGCAGTAGTATCTAACTAAATGCTTGTGTTTCTAGCTCCAACAGTAGTATCTAACTAAATGCTTGTGTTCCTAGCTCCAACAGTGCAGTAGTATCTAACTAAATGCTTGTGTTCCTAGATCCAACAGTGCAGTAGTATCTAACTAAATGCTTGTGTTTCTAGCTCCAACAGTAGTATCTAACTAAATACTTGTGTTCCTAGCTCCAACAGTACAGTAGTATCTAACTAAATGCTTGTGTTTCTAGCTCCTACAGTAGTATCTAACTAAATGCTTGTGTTGCTAGATGAAACAGTGCAGTAGTATCTAACTAAATGCTTGTGTTCCTAGCTCCAACAGTAGTATCTAACTAAATGCTTGTGTTGCTAGATCCAACAGTGCAGTAGTATCTAACTAAATGCTTGTGTTTCTAGCTCCAACAGTAGTATCTAACTAAATGCTTGTGTTGCTAGATCCAACAGTGCAGTAGTATCTAACTAAATGCTTGAGTTTCTAGCTCCTACAGTAGTATCTAACTAAATGCTTGTGTTGCTAGATCCAACAGTGCAGTAGAATCTAACTAAATGCTTGTGTTCCTAGCTCCAACAGTACAGTAGTATCTAACTAAATGCTTGTGTTTCTAGCTCCTACAGTAGTATCTAACTAAATGCTTGTGTTCCTAGCTCCAACAATGCAGTAGTATCTAACTAAATGCTTGTGTTCCTAGCTCCAACAGTGCAGTAGTATCTAACTAAATGCTTGTGTTCCTAGCTCCAACAATGCAGTAGTATCTAACTAAATGCTTGTGTTCCTAGCTCCAACAGTAGTATCTAACTAAATGCTTGCATTTCTAGCTCCAACAGTAGTATCTAACTAAATGCTTGTGTTGCTAGATCCAACAGTGCAGTAGTATCTAACTAAATGCTTGTGTTCCTAGCTCCAACAGTACAGTAGTATCTAACTAAATGCTTGTGTTTCTAGCTCCTACAGTAGTATCTAACTAAATGCTTGTGTTCCTAGCTCCAACAGTAGTATTTAACTAAATGCTTGTGTTCCTAGCTCCAACAGTAGTATCTAACTAAATGCTTGTGTTCCTAGCTCCAACGATGCAGTAGTATCTAACTAAATGCTTGTGTTCCTAGCTCCAACAGTAGTATCTAACTAAATGCTTGTGTTCCTAGCTCCAACGATGCAGTAGTATCTAACTAAATGCTTGTGTTCCTAGCTCCAACAGTACAGTAGTATCTAACTAAATGATTATGTTCCTGGCTCTTACAGTACAGTAGTATCTAACAATACACAACAATAAACACACAAATCTAAAAGTAACACAATGTATTTAAGAAATATAGACATATTAGGACGAGCAATGTCAGTGGCATTGACTAAAATATAGTAGAATATATTATATACATGAAATGAGTAAAACATTATGTAAACAGTATGTAAACATTATGTAAACATTATGTAAACAGTATGTAAACAGCATGTAAACAGTATGTAAACAGTATGTAAACAGTATGTAAACATTATGTAAACAGTATACAAACAGTATGTAAACAGTATACAAACAGTATGTAAACATTATGTAAACAGTATACAAACAGTATGTAAACATTATGTAAACAGTATACAAACAGTATGTAAACATTATGTAAACGTTATGTAAACAGTATGTAAACATTATGTAAACATTATGTAAACGTTATGTAAACAGTATGTAAACAGTATACAAACAGTATGTAAACAGTATGTAAACAGTATACAAACAGTATGTAAACATTATGTAAACAGTATACAAACAGTATGTAAACATTATGTAAACAGTATGTAAACAGTATGTAAACAGTATGTAAACATTATGTAAACGTTATGTAAACAGTATGTAAACAGTATGTAAATATTTTGTTGCATTACAACCTGTAATTTAAATTGATTTTTATTTGGATTGCATGTAATGGACATAAACAAAATAGGCCACATTTGTGAAGTGAAATTAAAAACATGACTTGTTTAAAAAAATTTAATAAAAATAATTTATAGGGAAACTGGTGCGTAACATATGCATTCACCTCCTTTGCTATGAGGCCCCTAAATAAGATCTGGTGCAACCAATTGCCTTTAGAAGTCACGTCATTTGTTAAATTAAGTCCACCTGTGTGCAAGCTAAGTGTCACATGATCTGTCACATTATCTCAGTATATATACACCTGTTCTTAAAAGGCCCCAGAGTCTGCAACACCACTAAGCAAGGGGGAACCACCAAGCAAGTGGCCCTATGAAGACCAAAGAGCTCGCCAAACAGGTCAGGGAAAAAGTTGTGGAGAAGTACAGATCAGGGTTGGGTTATGAAAAAAATATCAGAAACTTTGAACATCCCACGGAGCTCCGTTAAATCCATTATTAAAAAAAACGTAAAGGAAATGGCACCACACAAACCTGCCAAGAGAGGGCCACCCACCAAAACTCACGGACAACAAAGAGCCCAAAGATAACCCTGAAGGAGGGGTGAATACTGTCGCAAGCCACTGTACATAGGGCAGCAGCCTCTAAGGTGCAGGGTTAAGTAACCAGGTGGTAGCTGGCTAGTGATGGCTATTTAACAGTCTGATGGCCTTGAGATAGAAGCTATTTCAGATTGTCAGTGATGTGTACGCCGAGAAACTTGAAGCTTCTCACCTTCTCCACTGCGGTCCTGTCGATGTGGATAGGGGCCTGCTCCCTCTGCTGTCTCCTGAAGTCCACAATCAGCTCCTTCGTTTTGTAAAACGTTGAGGGAGAGGTTATTTTCCTGACACCACTCCGTCCAGGGCCCTCACCTCCTCCCTGTAGGCTGTCTTGTCATGGGAGGTGGCCACGCAGTCATGGGTGAACAAGGAGTACAAGAGGGGGCTGAGCACGCACCCTTGTGGGGCCCCTGTGTTGAGGATTAGCGTAGTGGATGTGTTGTTTCCTACCTTCACCACCTGGGGGGCGGCCCTGTCAGGAAGTCCAGGACCCAGTTGCAAAGGGCGGGGTTCAGACCCAGGGCCCCGAGCTTATTGATGAGCATGGAGGATACTATGGTTTTGAAGACTGAGCTGTAGTCAATGAACAGCATTCTTACAGTACATAGGTATTCCTCTTGTCCAGATGGGATCGGGCTGTGTGCAGTGCGATGACGATTACATAGGTGGAGGTAATATGATCCTTACTAGCCTCTCAAAGCGCTTAATGATGACTGAAGGGAGCGCTATAGTCATTTAGTTCAGTTACCTTTACTTTCTTAGGGTACAGGAACAACGGTGGCCATCTTGAAGCAAGTGGGGACAGCAGACTGGGATAGGCAGAGATTGAATATGTCCGGCCAGCTGGTTTGCGCGTGCTCCGAGGACTCGGCTAAGGGATAACAGGGAACTGTTACTGTATGTGATAAAGGCCTTTCATACTCATTTTATTAAGTGTATTGAGCGTCTGTGTTAATTGGGGGCGAGTGTTTCGAGCGGATTATAAAAGTGCTGGGTCGGCATTAGGAATGTTTTCTCTCCTCCTTCTCATCCAGCCCCGTTAGAGATCACATCAGAGTTGTTAGGTGAATGTTTTAGGCGTTATCCTGGGTTTAATGGGCCACGCTCATCTACAGTCTCATTATCTGACTTGGCAACAGATCACATTATCCTGCCGTTCTGATCTTTTAGAAGTGTGTAAAGTACAAAAGAAAAGAGAGCGAGAGAGAGAGAGATAGAGAGAGGGGAGAGGGAGACAGAGAGAGAGATGAGAGAGAGATAGAGAGAGAGGAGAGGGAGAGAGGGGAGATAGAGAGAGAGAGGGGGGGGGGAGAGAGATGAGAGAGAGAGATAGAGAAAGGGGAGAGGGAGACAGAGAGAGATAGATGAGAGAGAGAGATAGAGAAAGGGGAGAGGGAGACAGAGAGAGAGATAGAGAGAGGAGAGAGAGAGAGAGAGAGAGAGAGAGAGAGAGAGAGAGAGAGAGAGAGAGAGAGAGAGAGAGAGAGAGAGGGGGGGGGAGAGAGAGGGGATAGAGAGAGAGAGAGGGAGACAGAGAGAGATGAGAGAGAGAGATAGAGAGAGGGGAGAGAGAGAGTTAGGGGAGAGAGAGAAAGGGGAGAGAGAGAGAGAGACAGAGAGAGGGGGGAGAGAGAGAGAGAGGAGAGACAGAGAGAGGGGGAGAGAGAGAGAGAGAGAGACAGAGAGAGACATAGAGAGGGTAGAGAGAGAGAGAGAGGGGAGAGAGAGAGAGAGAGGTGAGAGACAGAGAGAGAGAGAGGAGAGAGAGAGAGACAGAGAGAGGGGAGAGAGATAGAGAGAGAGAGAAGAGAGAGAGAGAGAGAGAGAAGGGAGAGACAGAGAGAGAGAGAGAGGGGAGAGAGAGAGAGAGAGAGAGAGAGAGAGAGAGAGAGAGAGAGGGAGAGAGAGGGTGGAGGGAGAGAGAGAGAGAGAGAGAGAGACAGACAGACAGAGAGAGAGAGAGAGAGAGAGAGAGGAGAGAGAGAGGGAGAGAGAGAGGGGAGAGAGAGAGAGAGAGAGGGAGAGAGAGAGAGAGAGGGGAGAGAGAGGGGAGAGAGAGAGGGGCTAGAGAGAGGGGAGAGAGAGAGAGGGGAGAAAGAGAGAGAGGGGAGAGAGACAGAGAGAGAGAGAGGGGAGAGAGAGAGAGAGAGAGAGAGGGGAGAGAGAGAGAGAGGGGAGAGAGAGAGCTGTGGTTGGTGAAAAACTAACGATGTGCCAGATTTAGCTTTGATTAAACATTGAAGGATCGCCTCTCTCTCTCTCTCACACAAAGAACAGTGTCATCTCGCCTCCCCCTTCACTCCCCCTCGAGAGACCCCCCCCCAATAGGTTGAACCCTATTGGCCGATGGAACCTTTGATCGATGTCAGAGGGCCGTTTCAGAGTGACCACTCGTCAACGCCCACTCCCTCACTCTCCAACCCTGTAGGCTTTGTCCTAATATCCACACTATATAGTATAGCGCTTAGAACACGGCATATTTGATGTATTTGATTGGCGGGTTATAAACCACAAAAAAAGTGGAATATCAAGGTCGCTGTTATTAATAATAAGACCGTGTTGATTCATGTGTTGTCGTTGATCCGTAGGGTCTGCACTGAGGACGTCTCTGGGTACAGCCTGCTCCCATTCCGATAGAAACACATCGAAGAAAGAATATGAATAAAACAATTCGCGTTAGACCCACAGCAACAGCTTCATGAGTAATTTAGATGTTTTTTTGTGTGTGTGTGTGTGTGTCGTTACTTGTTTGAAATGCATAATAATGTCACCCTGATTAGACAACCCTGGAGGGAAAACACTTGACAGAACTCAGAGTTTTAAGTTGATAAAAAAAATTACAAAAAAGATTGAAAAGTAGGTTGAGACTATCATGGCATCGTTTTCGACAAAATGGAGAGTGTTGAAGAGGAAAGGGGAACCTGCGTCGTCATACAAACTGAACTCCAGGTGATGAATTGTTTGGAATAAAATCGCAATCTCAACCACGTTCCAGAGTTGTCTGATCTGAAAGATGGGACCCTTCTCCGTTCCAGAGTGGTCTGATCTGAAAGATGGGACCCTTCTCCGTTCCAGAGTTGTCTGATCTGAAAGATGGGACCCTTCTCTGTTCCAGAGTTGTCTGATCTGAAAGATGGGACCCTTCTCCGTTCCAGAGTTGTCTGATCTGAAAGATGGGACCCTTCTCCGTTCCAGAGTGGTCTGATCTGAAAGATGGGACCCTTCTCCGTTCCAGAGTGGTCTGATCTGAAAGATGGGATCCTTCTCCGTTCCAGAGTGGTCTGATCTGAAAGATGGGACCCTTCGCCGTCCCAGAGTGGTCTGGTCTGAAAGATGGGACCCTTCTCCGTTCCAGAGTTGTCTGATCTGAAAGATGGGACCCTTCGCCGTCCCAGAGTGGTCTGGTCTGAAAGATGGGACCCTTCTCCGTTCCAGAGTGGTCTGATCTGAAAGATGGGACCCTTCTCCGTTCCAGAGTGGTCTGATCTGAAAGATGGGACCCTTCTCCGTTCCAGAGTGGTCTGATCTGAAAGATGGGACCCTTCTCCGTTCCAGAGTGGTCTGATCTGAAAGATGGGATCCTTATCTAAGTTTAATTACAGTTTAAATTGTGTTGACAGACTGACTCCCCTCTTTAGTTTAAATTGTGTTGACAGACTGACTCCCCTCTTTATTACAGTTTAAATTGTGTTGACAGACTGACTCCCCTCTTTATTACAGTTTAAATTGTGTTGACAGACTGACTCCCCTCTTTAGTTTAAATTGTGTTGACAGACTGACTCCCCTCTTTATTACAGTTTAAATTGTGTTGACAGACTGACTCCCCTCTTTAGTTTAAATTGTGTTGACAGACTGACTCCCCTCTTTAGTTTAAATTGTGTTGACAGACTGACTCCCCTCTTTAGTTTAAATTGTGTTGACAGACTGACTCCCCTCTTTAGTTTAAATTGTGTTGACAGACTGACTCCCCTCTTTAGTTTAAATTGTGTTGACAGACTGACTCCCCTCTTTAGTTTAAATTGTGTTGACAGACTGACTCCCCTCTTTATTACAGTTTAAATTGTGTTGACAGACTGACTCCCCTCTTTATTACAGTTTAAATTGTGTTGACAGACTGATTCCCCTCTTTAGTTTAAATTGTGTTGACAGACTGACTCCCCTCTTTATTACAGTTTAAATTGTGTTGACAGACTGACTCCCCTCTTTATTACAGTTTAAATTGTGTTGACAGACTGACAGGTGGCACTAGTCCTAAGAACCTGGCACTAGTCCTAAGAACCTGGCACTAGTCCTAAGAACCTGGCACTAGTCCTAAGAACCTGGCACTAGTCCTAAGAACCTGGCACTAGTCCTAAGAACCTGGCACTAGTCCTAAGAACCTGGCACTAGTCCTAAGAACTAGCCTACCTGGTTAAATAAAGGGGAAATAAAAATAAAAATCCCTTTAAATCCACTCCTGTCCTGAAGAGCAGGTCATCCCTTTAAATCCACTCCTGTCCTGAAGAGCAGGTCATCCCTTTAAATCCACTCCTGTCCTGTAGAGTAGGTCATCCCTTTAAATCCACTCCTGTCCTGAAGAGCAGGTCATCCCTTTAAATCCACTCCTGTCCTGAAGAGCAGGTCATCCCTTTAAATCCACTCCTGTCCTGTAGAGTAGGTCATCCCTTTAAATCCACTCCTGTCCTGAAGAGCAGGTCATCCCTTTAAATCCACTCCTGTCCTGAAGAGCAGGTCATCCCTTTAAATCCACTCCTGTCCTGAAGAGCAGGTCATCCCTTTAAATCCACTCCTGTCCTGAAGAGCAGGTCATCCCTTTAAATCCACTCCTGTCCTGAAGAGCAGGTCATCCCTTTAAATCCACTCCTGTCCTGAAGAGCAGGTCATCCCTTTAAATCCACTCCTGTCCTGAAGAGCAGGTCATCCCTTTAAATCCAGTCCTGTCCTGAAGAGCAGGTCATCCCTTTAAATCCACTCCTGTCCTGTAGAGTAGGTCATCCCTTTAAATCCACTCCTGTCCTGAAGAGCAGGTCATCCCTTTAAATCCACTCCTGTCCTGAAGAGCAGGTCATCCCTTTAAATCCACTCCTGTCCTGTAGAGTAGGTCATCCCTTTAAATCCACTCCTGTCCTGAAGAGCAGGTCATCCCTTTAAATCCACTCCTGTCCTGAAGAGCAGGTCATCCCTTTAAATCCACTCCTGTCCTGAAGAGCAGGTCATCCCTTTAAATCCACTCCTGTCCTGAAGAGCAGGTCATCCCTTTAAATCCACTCCTGTCCTGAAGAGCAGGCCATCCCTTTAAATCCACTCCTGTCCTTTAGAGCAGGTCATCCCTTTAAATCCACTCCTGTCCTGTAGAGCAGGCCATCCCTTTAAATCCACTCCTGTCCTGAAGAGCAGGCCATCCCTTTAAATCCACTCCTGTCCTAAAGAGCAGGCCATCCCTTTAAATCCACTCCTGTCCTGAAGAGCAGGCCATCCCTTTAAATCCACTCCTGTCCTGAAGAGCAGGTCATCCCTTTAAATCCAGTCCTGTCCTGAAGAGCAGGTCATCCCTTTAAATCCACTCCTGTCCTGAAGAGCAGGCCATCCCTTTAAATCCACCCCTGTCCTGAAGAGCAGGTCATCCCTTTAAATCCACTCCTGTCCTGAAGAGCAGGCCATCCCTTTAGTTTCCTATCAAAGTGTTGGTCAGGAAAATATCAGTCACTTCTCAAATTAAACATCAATCAGTGGGAAACTTATTCAGGACATTCTAATTAGTTCAACAGTGGTTCAGCCACTTTTTTCCCTCCTCCAATTTTCTCTTCAGATGTTTTACAGAAAGAAAAGCCTTAAAGAAAAACCTCTCTCCCTCCCCTCTTTATCCTGGTCGGATGGTTGTGGCAGTGAGCTTTATCAAGTGGTATAAATCTTTAATTTTAGAGATCAGCATTAATGGCAGAAACAGCCTAAGATGTGGGCTCCGCTCCCTCCCTTTCATCCTCTCCACTGGGGGAATTCCAGGGGTGATCCGCTGGGCTCAATCGCTTGCTCCCATAAGTACACAAAATTAGCTGCTTAGCTGTTGATCTCCATACATGATCCTTCAGAAAGCCTCTCTGTGTGTCCAAGGCTGCTTGATACCTTACTGGCTCTCTGGCTTCACAGGAACAGGAGGTGGAGGAGGAGGAGGGGGGTGAGGAGGAAGGAGCAAGGATCTAATTCAATCTCTTTTAAAGACAATAAGGCCATTAATACCTTGGCTTCCTCCCCCTTACAGCCCCTTTACAGCTCGCCCCTGTCGCCACCACACCGCCCGCTCGCCCGGCCTCACGGCTTAGAGACAGACGCTGAGCCGCTGCCTGCTTTGTAGACGCTTAGGAAATAGGAAATTGAATTGTCATTCATGTGTTTTTTAGGTCCCCCTCCAGTACAGCGTACTGCATAGCCTCATTTTGGAAACATCAAAGTTCATTGGGTAAATTCTGAGAGGTAGAATAATGAGGAGGAGAGAAATGTAAGGAACAGACCGCAGAGGAGCAAGATGGAGTGAGACTGAGCTGAGAGAGAGAGGGAAGATAGAGAGAGAGGAAGAGGGAGAGAGAGAGAGAGAGAGTGGAAGAGAGGAAGAGAGAGAGGGAGAGCGAGGAAGAGAGCAAGAGAGATAGAGAGGGAGAGAGAGAGAGAGAGAGAGAGAGAGAGAGACAGAGAGAGACAGAGAGAGAGAGAGAGAGAGAGGAGAGAGAGAGAGAGAGAGAGAGAGAGAGAGAGCGAGAGAGAGAGAGAGAGAGAGAGAGAGAGAGAGAGAGAGAGCGAGAGAGAGAGAGAGAGAGAGAGAGAGAGAGAGAGAGGAGAGAAGGAACACTGCGAGGGCTGATTCTGTTTTGATCTATCCCTGTTTGTTAGAGAGAGAGAGAGAGACAGAGACAGAGACAGAGAGAGAGAGAGAGAGAGAGAGAGAGAGAGAGAGAAGGAACACTGCGAGGGCTGATTCTGTTTTGATCTATCCCTGTTTGTTAACTCAGGCTTCTCCTAATGAATCAATCACCTCACACCATCGTGTACGTGTATCTCCATGGTTTCTCCAACTGAACCCTGGCATCAGTTATTCTGTGGTCTATTCAGTAATGCTACTGTTGGCTTGTATTTCTCCTATTTAATGAGCCCGGGCAGCGCTGTGAATTAGACCCTGCTCTGCTCGGCCTGCACTGCAGTCTGTGGGCTTCCCTTTATAGTGCACTACGTTCGACCAGAGCTCTGGTCAAAATAAGTGCACTATAAAGTGACTAGGGTGCCGTTTGTGTCGCAGGCTGCCTGTGTTAATGGGACCCGCCTGTGAGAGCCTGAGAGGGACTGCAGCTCTCGTTAGCAGGGCTAGCTGTTATTGATTGGCCGGGGCCACTAGGGGCCCGCCTTCCTCCCTACCTGCGCTTGACTTTGTACTTGTGCTAGAGTTGTAAGGGTCTGCTGAACAACAGGGACCACGCACAGCTCAAACAAGCTCT
>NC_048579.1:77861652-77884152 GCF_013265735.2 Oncorhynchus mykiss | reverse complement strand
TGTCTGTTGGTAATGGGGTTACCTTGGTAACATGTCAGAGGTCACAGCTTCCTATCTGGTGGTAATGGGGTTACCTTGGTAACATGTCAAATGTCACACCTTCCTGTCTGTGTCACACCCTGATCTGTTTTGTCTGTCTTTGTGCTTGTCTCCACCCCCCTCCAGGTGTCACCCATCTTCCCCATTAACCCCTGTGTATTTATACCTGTGTTCTCTGATTGTCTGTTGCCAGTTCATCTTGTTTGTTCAAGTCAACCAGCGTTGTGTGTCTCAGCTCCTGCTTTTTCCAGTCTCTTTTCTTGCCCTCCTAATTTTGACCTTTGCCTGTCCTGACTCTGAGCCCGCCTGCCTGACCACTCTGCCTGCCCCTTTCCTTGAGCCTGCAAGCCTGACCACTCTGCCTGCCCCTTTCCTTGAGCCTGCCAGCCTGACCACTCTGCCTGCCCCTTTCCCTCAGCCTGCCAGCCTGACCACTCTGACTGCCCGTTTCCCTGAGCCTGCCAGCCTGACCACTCTGCCTGCCCCTTTCCCTGAGACTGCCAGCCTGACCACTCTGCCTGCCCCTTTCCCTGAGCCTGCCAGCCTGACCACTCTGCCTGCCCTTTTCCCTGAGCCCGCCAGCCTGACCACTCTGCCTGCCCCTTTCCCTGAGCCCGCCTGCCTGACCACTCTGCCTGCCCCTTTCCCTGAGCCCACCAGCCTGACCACTCTGCCTGCCCCTTTCCCTGAGACTGCCAGCCTGACCACTCTGCCTGCCCCTTTCCCTCAGCCTGCCAGCCTGACCCTCTGCCTACCCCTTTCCCTGAGCCTGCCAGCCTGACCACTCTGCCTGCCCCTTTCCCTGAGCCTGCCAGCCTGACCACTCTGCCTGCCCCTTTCCCTGAGCCTGCCAGCCTGACCACTCTGCCTGCCCCTTTCCCTGAGCCTGCCAGCCTGACCACTCTGCCTGCCCCTTTCCCTGAGCCCACCAGCCTGACCACTCTGCCTGCCCCTTTCCCTCAGCCTGCCAGCCTGACCACTCTGCCTGCCCCTTTCCATGAGCCTGCCAGTCTGACCACTCTGCCTGCCCCTTTCCCTGAGCCTGCCAGCCTGACCACTCTGCCTGCCCCTTTCCCTGAGCCCGCCAGCCTGACCACTCTGCCTGCCCCTTTCCCTGAGCCCGCCTGCCTGACCACTCTGCCTGCCCCTTTCCCTGAGTCCACCAGCCTGACCACTCTGCCTGCCCCTTTCCCTGAGCCCACCAGCCTGACCACTCTGCCTGCCCCTTTCCCTGAGCCTGCCAGCCTGACCACTCTGCCTGCCCCTTTCCCTGAGCCCGCCAGCCTGACCACTCTGCCTGCCCCTTTCCCTGAGACTGCCAGCCTGACCACTCTGCCTGCCCCTTTCCCTGAGACTGCCAGCCTGACCACTCTGCCTGCCCCTTTCCCTGAGCCCGCCAGCCGCCCGGTACCGTTACCGTTACTAACCCCTGCCTGCCTTGACCTGTCTATTTCCTGCCCCTGTTGAAATATTAAACTATTGTTTATTCGACGTGGTCTGAATCTGGGCCTTACCTTCATACCTGATAGTCTGGTGGTAACGGGGCTACCTACCTGATAGTCTGGTGGTAACGGGGCTACCTACCTGATAGTCTGGTGGTAACGGGGCTACCTACCTGATAGTCTGGTGGTAATGGGGCTACCTACCTGATAGTCTGGTGGTAACGGGGCTACCTACCTGATAGTCTGGTGGTAACGGGGCTACCTACCTGATAGTCTGGTGGTAACGGGGCTACCTACCTAGTCAAGTTTTCATAGAGAACAAAGGAATTTCTTCCACCTCACAGAACTTGAGGTCCGAACAACATTTATGTTCCGGAGAAAGTATAAAAGATCGGTGAAGAATCCAGCTATGAACTGGTCCGTTTTGGACAATTTTGTGAAACTCATGAGACACAATATGGCCACATTACCATAAGGCTGTTTATATAATAGCCTCGGTTATGAGGCTTGAATCGAATTGCTGTACAGAATGAATGAGGAAAGATTAAACTATTTGTGAAATTATGGGATGCTATGTAATGATGTAATGTGAGACAATTGTATTTCTGTGTAAAGTTTCACTTAATAAGTCACTGGCATGCCCCAATGAACACAGCCAGGACTTGGCTTCATGAGACAGCTTTTTTCTGCTCTTCAGAATAAAACCCCCACCGTGAGAATTCCTCAACAGACCATGTTCCTCTCAATTACGAGAGGGCAAAGGTTGCAGACCAGCTTAAAACCTGTTGAGGATATGGCAGACATACGCCCCCTTTGGAGAGATTGGGTACCCCTAGTAAACTGGAAAAAAAATCTGTCAAAAATTGTTAATATATGCAAATAAAAATTATTATTGGATAGAAAACACTCTAAAGATTCTAAAACCGTTGGAATTATGTCTGTAAGTATAGCAGAACTCACAGGGCAGGCATTCTTCCAAACTAGTTTTTGTGGCCATGAAAGTTGGAGCAACTTTGACGTCATGGCCCCCACCCTTCCCAACCAGCTATGATTCTGCGGACACTTTCTATCTCTTCCGCTAGATGTCCTCTTTCATTAGGGCTTCAAACCGTTCAAATCGCGCGAGAATTGACCCTATGGGAGTGAAATTAGTGCGTGCCACGAGAGAATAGGCTGTGCGTATGGGCGCGAATTGGTCACAGCCATTCCTTTGTTTCCAGCACTGAAGAGAAGGGCAGACGATGGCCGATTGAATTGAAGTTTGTTTTGCACGTCTAAAACATCATAAAGCTTGCTTCTGCACTTAGTTTGACCTGTTTAGTCGACATATAATGTGTAATTTTGAAGTTTTGATGCGCAACTTATCCGGACCAGAGGACGTTTTGGGTGCATTTCAGCTGATGTTATTAGCAGTAGCTAATACAAAGACGCAAGACTTGAAACCAAACGATGTATTGGGTAAGTATGAAGCCTTCCAGAACATTCTGAACGAAGACCATCGAAGGTAAGGGAATATTTATGCTTAAATCTGTGTTTCTGTTGACTCCAACATTACGTGGAAATGTAGCTTGGAACTGAGCGCTGTCTCACAATATGGAATAGTGTGCGATTTCTGTAACGTTAAAAATAAATCTAACACAGCGGTTGCATAAAGAAGCAGTGTATCTTTCTAACTATATGTAGAACATGTATATTTAGTCAAAGTTTATGATGTCTATTTACGTTATCTTGCCGCGCTACATAGATTTCCTGCGGGCATTTTTGAGTAATTTCTGAAGGTGAACTCACTGTAAATGGACATTTATGGATATAAATGGCATATTATTCATTATTCATACATATGGCATATTATTCATTCATACACTATATATACAGCAGTATGAGGACACCCCTTCATCCACTATATATACAGCAGTATGAGGACACCCCTTCATCCACTATATATACAGGACACCCCTTCATCCACTATATATACAGCAGTATGAGGACACCCCTTCATCCACTATACAGTGCCTTGCGAAAGTATTCGGCCCCCTTGAACTTTGCGACCTTTTGACACATTTCAGGCTTCAAACATAAAGATATAAAACTGTATTTTTTTGTGAAGAATCAACAACAAGTGGGACACAATCATGAAGTGGAACGACATTTATTGGATATTTCAAACTTTTTTAACAAATCAAAAACTGAAAAATTGGGCGTGCAAAATTATTCAGCCCCTTTACTTTCAGTGCAGCAAACTCTCTCCAGAAGTTCAGTGAGGATCTCTGAATGATCCAATGTTGACCTAAATGACTAATGATGATAAATACAATCCACCTGTGTGTAATCAAGTCTCCGTATAAATGCACCTGCACCGTGATAGTCTCAGAGGTCCGTTAAAAGCGCAGAGAGCATCATGAAGAACAAGGAACCCACCAGGCAGGTCCGAGATACTGTTGTGAAGAAGTTTAAAGCCGGATTTGGATACAAAAAGATTTCCCAAGCTTTAAACATCCCAAGGAGCACTGTGCAAGCGATAATATTGAAATGGAAGGAGTATCAGACCACTGCAAATCTACCAAGATCTGGCCGTCCCTCTAAACTTTCAGCTCATACAAGGAGAAGACTGATCAGTGATGCAGCCAAGAGGTCCATGATCACTCTGGATGAACTGCAGCGATCTACAGCTGAGGTGGGAGACTCTGTCCATAGGACAACAATCAGTCGTATATTGCCCTTTATGGAAGAGTGGCAAGAAGAAAGCCATTTCTTAAAGATATCCATAAAAAGTGTCGTTTAAAGTTTGCCACAAGCCACCTGGGAGACACACCAAACATGTGGAAGAAGGTGCTCTGGTCAGATGAAACCAAAATTGAACTTTTTGGCAACAGTGCAAAACGTTATGTTTGGCGTAAAAGCAACACAGCTCATCACCATGAACACACCATCCCCACTGTCAAACATGGTGGTGGCAGCATCATGGTTTGGGCCTGCTTTTCTTCAGCAGGGTCAGGGAAGATGGTTAAAATTGATGGGAAGATGGATGGAGCCAAATACAGGACCATTCTGGAAGAAAACCTGATGGAGTCTGCAAAAGACCTGAGACTGGGATGGAGATTTGCCTTCCAACAAGACAATGATCCAAAACATAAAGCAAAATCTACAATGGAATGGTTCAAAAATAAACATATCCAGGTGTTAGAATGGCCAAGTCAAAGTCCAGACCTGAATCCATTCGAGAATCTGTGGAAAGAACTGAAAACTGCTGTTCACAAATGCTCTCCATCCAACCTCACTGAGCTCGAGATGTTTTGCAAGGAGGAATGGGAAAACATTTCAGTCTCTCGATGTGCAAAACTGATAGAGGCATACCCCAAGCGACTTACAGCTGTAATCGCAGCAAAAGGTGGCGCTACAAAGTATTAACTTAAGGGGGCTGAATAATTTTGCACGCCCAATTTTTCAGTTTTTGATTTGTTAAAAAAGTTTGAAATATCCAATAAATGTTGTTCCACTTCATGATTGTGTCCCACTTGTTGTTGATTCTTCACAAAAAAATACAGTTTTATCTTTATGTTTGAAGCCTGAAATGTGGCAAAAGGTCGCAAAGTTCAAGGGGGCCGAATACTTTCGCAAGGCACTGTATATACAGCAGTATGAGGACACCCCTTCATACACTATATATGCAGCAGTATGTGGACACCCCTTCATACACTATATATACAGCAGTATGAGGACACCCCTTCATCCACAATTATTATTGGATAGAAAACACTCTAAAGATTCTAAAACCGTTGGAATTATGTCTGTAAGTATAGCAGAACTCACAGGGCAGGCATTCTTCCAAACTAGTTTTTGTGGCCATGAAAGTTGGAGCAACTTTGACGTCATGGCCCCCACCCTTCCCAACCAGCTATGATTCTGCGGACACTTTCTATCTCTTCCGCTAGATGTCCTCTTTCATTAGGGCTTCAAACCGTTCAAATCGCGCGAGAATTGACCCTATGGGAGTGAAATTAGTGCGTGCCACGAGAGAATAGGCTGTGCGTATGGGCGCGAATTGGTCACAGCCATTCCTTTGTTTCCAGCACTGAAGAGAAGGGCAGACGATGGCCGATTGAATTGAAGTTTGTTTTGCACGTCTAAAACATCATAAAGCTTGCTTCTGCACTTAGTTTGACCTGTTTAGTCGACATATAATGTGTAATTTTGAAGTTTTGATGCGCAACTTATCCGGACCAGAGGACGTTTTGGGTGCATTTCAGCTGATGTTATTAGCAGTAGCTAATACAAAGACGCAAGACTTGAAACCAAACGATGTATTGGGTAAGTATGAAGCCTTCCAGAACATTCTGAACGAAGACCATCGAAGGTAAGGGAATATTTATGCTTAAATCTGTGTTTCTGTTGACTCCAACATTACGTGGAAATGTAGCTTGGAACTGAGCGCTGTCTCACAATATGGAATAGTGTGCGATTTCTGTAACGTTAAAAATAAATCTAACACAGCGGTTGCATAAAGAAGCAGTGTATCTTTCTAACTATATGTAGAACATGTATATTTAGTCAAAGTTTATGATGTCTATTTACGTTATCTTGCCGCGCTACATAGATTTCCTGCGGGCATTTTTGAGTAATTTCTGAAGGTGAACTCACTGTAAATGGACATTTATGGATATAAATGGCATATTATTGAAAAAAAAAAATATGTACTGTGTAATATGTCATATTACTGTCATCTGATGAAGATTTTCAAAAGGTTAGTGAGCGATTTATTTTTTAATCCTGCGTTTGTTGATTGCATGTTTTGGCTATTGAAATGAGCTGTGTCTGGTGGTGGTTTTACATATATATGTGCTATGTTTTCGCCGTAAAACATTTTAGAAATCTGACTTGCTGGCTAAATGAACAAGATGTTTATCTTTCATTTGAGCTATTGGACTTGTTAATGTGTGGAGGTTAAATATTTTTAAGAATATTTTTGCGTTCCATGCGCCACCGTTTCAGCTGCACGTGGGAGGGTTGATTCCCAATTGGGAACCAGTATCGTAGACAGGTTAAATCGATAACGAGAGGGCCAAGGTTTGAGACCAGCCTGCTGAATCTTTTAACCATACCACGTGGTTAAACTCTTAGACTATCGATACTGACAGAATAAGAACAAGTCTTTGATATTAATTACTAGTCTGCAGCTAGGAATTCGGTATCGTTGAATGCGATGAACGACAACCGCCGAAACATCTATTCTATAACCACATGAATGAATGTCACTCTGAACTATCCATTCTAACTACGAGACAGAGAGCGAGAGAGGACAGACACTCTCCAACAGAAACAAACTTTTCAACAGAGACCCCGACGACACACTGAGCGTAAATATATCAATTATTATAATTATCAACTGTGTAGTGTCTTATCTCAGTGTCTTATCTCAGTCGACCACCACCACCACTTCCCTTTTGTGCACCAAGCCGCGATGCCGGTTTATCCCACTAGGGAAACTCCGTTATCATTTCCTTGTAACTATCTACTGACACACTAATTGATCAGATATTAAAATATCTATTAGGAAAATTACAATTTAGTAATCTGAATATTTTCCTTGGTGCCCCGACTTCCTAGTTAATTACAGTTACATGATTAATCAGTTTAATCGCGTAATAATAATTACAGAGAGTTATTTGATAAATAAGTTTAATGATGCCAAAGACACAGCAAGCTGATATCTCAAAGTGCTGTACAGAAACCCAGCCTAAAACCCCAAACAGCAAACAATGCAGGCGTAGAAGCACGGTGGCTTGGATAAACTCCCTAGAAAGGCCAAAACCTAGGAAGAAACCTAGAGAGGAACCAGGCTATGAGGGGTGGCCAGTCCTCTTCTGGCTGTGCCGGGTGGAGATTATAACAGAACATGGCCAAAATATTCAAATGTTCATAGGTAACCAGCTGGGTCAAATAATAATAATCACAGTGGATGTTGAGGGTGCAACAGGTCAGCACCTCAGGAGTAAATGTCAGTTGGCTTTTCATAGCCGATCATTCAGAGTATCTCTACTGCTCCTGCTGTCTCTGGAGAGTTGAAAACAGCAGGTCTGGGACAGGTAGCACGTCCGGTGAACAGGTCAGGGTTCCATAGCCGCAGGCAGAACAGTTGAAACTGGAGCAGCAGCACGGTCAGGTGGACTGAGGACAGCAAGGAGTCATCAGGCCAGATAGTCCTGAGGCATGGTTCCTATGGCTCAGGTCCTCCGAGAGAGAGAGAAAGAAAGAAAGAATGAAAGAGAGAAAGAGAGAAAGAGAGAAAGTGAGAGAGATTTAGAGAGAGCATACTTAAATTCACACACACAGAAGTACTCCAGATATAACAAACTGACCCTAGCCCCCCGATACATAAACTACTGCAGCATAAATCCTGGAGGCTGAGACAGAAGTGGTCGGGAGACACTGTGGCCCCGTCCGACGATGCACCTGGACATAATGAATGGCCTGGACAGGGCCAAACAGGCAGGATATAATGAATGGCCTGGACAGGGCCAAACAGGCAGGATATAATGAATGGCCTGGACAGGGCCAAACAGGCAGGATATAATGAATGGCCTGGACAGGGCCAAACAGGCAGGATATAATGAATGGCCTGGACAGGGCCAAACAGGCAGGATATAATGAATGGCCTGGACAGGGCCAAACAGGCAGGATATAATGAATGGCCTGGACAGGGCCAAACAGGCAGGATATAATGAATGGCCTGGACAGGGCCAAACAGGCAGGATATAATGAATGGCCTGGACAGGGCCAAACAGGCAGGATATAATGAATGGCCTGGACAGGGCCAAACAGGCAGGATATAATGAATGGCCTGGACAGGGCCAAACAGGCAGGATATAATGAATGGCCTGGACAGGGCCAAACAGGCAGGATATACTGAATGGCCTGGACAGGGCCAAACAGGCAGGATATACTGAATGGCCTGGACAGGGCCAAACAGGCAGGATATACTGAATGGCCTGGACAGGGCCAAACAGGCAGGATATAATGAATGGCCTGGACAGGGCCAAACAGGCAGGATATACTGAATGGCCTGGACAGGGCCAAACAGGCAGGATATACTGAATGGCCTGGACAGGGCCAAACAGGCAGGATATAATGAATGGCCTGGACAGGGCCAAACAGGCAGGATATAATGAATGGCCTGGACAGGATCAAACAGGCAGGATATAATGAATGGCCTGGACAGGGCCAAACAGGCAGGATATAATGAATGGCCTGGACAGGGCCAAACAGGCAGGATATACTGAATGGCCTGGACAGGGACAAACAGGCAGGATATAATGAATGGCCTGGACAGGGCCAAACAGGCAGGATATAATGAATGGCCTGGACAGGGCCAAACAGGCAGGATATAATGAATGGCCTGGACAGGGCCAAACAGGCAGGATATAATGAATGGCCTGGACAGGGCCAAACAGGCAGGATATAATGAATGGCCTGGACAGGGCCAAACAGGCAGGATATAATGAATGGCCTGGACAGGGCCAAACAGGCAGGATATAATGAATGGCCTGGACAGGGCCAAACAGGCAGGATATAATGAATGGCCTGGACAGGGCCAAACAGGCAGGATATAATGAATGGCCTGGACAGGGCCAAACAGGCAGGATATAATGAAATGAATGGCCTGGACAGGTCCAAACAGGCAGGATATAATGAATGGCCTGGACAGGGCCAAACAGGCAGGATATAATGAAATGAATGGCCTGGACAGGGCCAAACAGGCAGGATATAATGAATGGCCTGGACAGGGCCAAACAGGCAGGATATAATGAATGGCCTGGACAGGGCCAAACAGGCAGGATATAATGAATGGCCTGGACAGGGCCAAACAGGCAGGATATAATGAATGGCCTGGACAGGGCCAAACAGGCAGGATATAATGAATGGCCTGGACAGAGCCAAACAGGCAGGATATAATGAATGGCCTGGACAGAGCCAAACAGGCAGGATATAATGAAATAATGAATGGCCTGTGAAAGCTGTTGCTTCTGACAGGTGAAGGTTTCTGGCCGGATACTTGTGACTGACTGTTCCATTCATAGGAATGTTCACAGTGAGGTCATGTCTGTCTGTCTGTTCCAGTCATAGGAATGTTCACAGTGAGGTCATATCTGTCTGTTCCATTCATAGGAATGTTCACAGTGAGGTCATATCTGTCTGTTCCATTCATAGGAATGTTCACAGTGAGGTCATATCTGTCTGTTCCATTCATAGGAATGTCCACAGTGAGGTCATGTCTGTCTGTCTGTTCCATTCATAGGAATGTTCACAGTGAGGTCATGTCTGTCTGTTCCATTCATAGGAATGTTCACAGTGAGGTCACGTCTGTCTGTTCCATTCATAGGAATGTTCACAGTGAGGTCATATCTGTCTGTTCCATTCATAGGAATGTCCACAGTGAGGTCATGTCTGTCTGTCTGTTCCATTCATAGGAATGTTCACAGTGAGGTCATGTCTGTCTGTTCCATTCATAGGAATGTTCACAGTGAGGTCACGTCTGTCTGTTCCATTCATAGGAATGTTCACAGTGAGGTCATGTCTGTTCCATTCATAGGAATGTTCACAGTGAGGTAATGTCTGTCTGTTCCATTCATAGGAATGTTCACAGTGAGGTCATGTCTGTTCCATTCATAGGAATGTTCACAGTGAGGTCATGTGGTTGACTGTTCCATTCATAGGAATGTTCACAGTGAGGTCATGTCTGTCTGTTCCATTCATAGGAATGTTCACAGTGAGGTCATGTCTGACTGTTCCATTCATAGGAATGTTCACAATGAGGTCATGTCTGTCTGTTCCATTCATAGGAATGTTCACAGTGAGGTCATGTGGTTGACTGTTCCATTCATAGGAATGTTCACAGTGAGGTCATGTCTGACTGTTCCATTCATAGGAATGTTCACAGTGAGGTCATGTCTGTCTGTTCCATTCATAGGAATGTTCACAGTGAGGTCATGTCTGTTCCATTCATAGGAATGTTCACAGTGAGGTCATGTCTGTCTGTTCCATTCATAGGAATGTTCACAGTGAGGTCATGTCTGTTCCATTCATAGGAATGTTCACAGTGAGGTCATGTGGTTGACTGTTCCATTCATAGGAATGTTCACAGTGAGGTCATGTCTGTCTGTTCCATTCATAGGAATGTTCACAGTGAGGTCATGTCTGACTGTTCCATTCATAGGAATGTTCACAGTGAGGTCATGTCTGTCTGTTCCATTCATAGGAATGTTCACAGTGAGGTCATGTGGTTGACTGTTCCATTCATAGGAATGTTCACAGTGAGGTCATGTCTGTCTGTTCCATTCATAGGAATGTTCACAGTGAGGTCATGTCTGTTCCATTCATATGAATGCTCACAGTGAGGTCATGTGGTTGACTCTTCCATTCATAGGAATGTTCACAGTGAGGTCATGTCTGTCTGTTCCATTCATAGGAATGTTCACAGTGAGGTCATGTGGTTGACTGTTCCATTCATAGGAATGTTCACAGTGAGGTCATGTCTGTTCCATTCATAGGAATGTTCACAGTGAGGTCATGTGGTTGACTGTTCCATTCATAGGAATGTTCACAGTGAGGTCATGTCTGTCTGTTCCATTCATAGGAATGTTCACAGTGAGGTCACGTCTGTCTGTTCCATTCATAGGAATGTTCACAGTGAGGTCATGTCTGAGTGTTCCATTCATAGGAATGTTCACAATGAGGTCATGTCTGTCTGTTCCATTCATAGGAATGTTCACAGTGAGGTCATGTCTGTCTGTTCCATTCATAGGAATGATCACAGTGAGGTCATGTGGTTGACTGTTCCATTCATAGGAATGTTCACAATGAGGTCATGTCTGTCTGTTCCATTCATAGGAATGATCACAGTGAGGTCATGTGGTTGACTGTTCCATTCATAGGAATGTTCACAGTGAGGTCATGTCTGTCTGTCTGTTCCATTCATAGGAATGTTCACAGTGAGGTCATGTGGTTGACTGTTCCATTCATAGGAATGTTCACAGTGAGGTCATGTCTGACTGTTCCATTCATAGGAATGTTCACAATGAGGTCATGTCTGTCTGTTCCATTCATAGGAATGTTCACAGTGAGGTCATGTGGTTGACTGTTCCATTCATAGGAATGTTCACAGTGAGGTCATGTCTGACTGTTCCATTCATAGGAATGTTCACAGTGAGGTCATGTCTGTCTGTTCCATTCATAGGAATGTTCACAGTGAGGTCATGTCTGTTCCATTCATAGGAATGTTCACAGTGAGGTCATGTCTGTCTGTTCCATTCATAGGAATGTTCACAGTGAGGTCATGTCTGTTCCATTCATAGGAATGTTCACAGTGAGGTCATGTGGTTGACTGTTCCATTCATAGGAATGTTCACAGTGAGGTCATGTCTGTCTGTTCCATTCATAGGAATGTTCACAGTGAGGTCATGTCTGACTGTTCCATTCATAGGAATGTTCACAGTGAGGTCATGTCTGTCTGTTCCATTCATAGGAATGTTCAAAGTGAGGTCATGTCTGTCTGTTCCATTCATAGGAATGTTCACAGTGAGGTCATGTGGTTGACTGTTCCATTCATAGGAATGTTCACAGTGAGGTCATGTCTGTCTGTTCCATTCATAGGAATGTTCACAGTGAGGTCATGTCTGTTCCATTCATAGGAATGTTCAAAGTGAGGTCATGTCTGTCTGTTCCATTCATAGGAATGTTCACAGTGAGGTCATGTGGTTGACTGTTCCATTCATAGGAATGTTCACAGTGAGGTCATGTCTGTCTGTTCCATTCATAGGAATGTTCACAGTGAGATCATGTCTATCTGTTCCATTCATAGGAATGTTCACAGTGAGGTCATGTCTGTCTGCCTGTTCCATTCATAGGAATGTCCACAGTGAGGTCATGTCTGACTGTTCCATTCATAGGAATGTTCACAGTGAGGTCATGTCTGTCTGTTCCATTCATAGGAATGCTCACAGTGAGGTCATGTCTGTCTGTTCCATTCATAGGAATGTTCACAGTGAGGTCATGTCTGTCTGCCTGTTCCATTCATAGGAATGTTCACAGTGAGGTCATATCTGTCTGTTCCATTCATAGGAATGTTCACAGTGAGGTCATGTCTATCTGTTCCATTCATAGGAATGTTCACAGTGAGGTCATGTCTGTTCCATTCATAGGAATGTTCACAGTGAGGTCATGTCTGTCTGTTCCATTCATAGGAATGTTCACAGTGAGGTCATGTCTGTTCCAGTCATAGGAATGTTCACAGTGAGGTCATATCTGTCTGTTCCATTCATAGGAATGTTCACAGTGAGGTCATATCTGTCTGTTCCATTCATAGGAATGTTCACAGTGAGGTCATGTCTGTCTGTTCCATTCATAGGAATGTTCACAGTGAGGTCATGTCTATCTGCATGATACCAAAGAGGGACCCCTTGCTGGTCTTCTCTATGCTGCATGTTCAGCTGTAAATGCCAAGAGGTAAATTGCATTTATTAAAACAAAAATAGAAAAAATTCCCATTTCACATAAACACACATTACCTGTTGATGAAGCTGTCTGAAATATTAAATTTGTTGTGAAATGATGGGATGCTATGTAATGACACAAACACACACACACACACACACACACACACACACACACACACACACACACACACACACACACACACACACACACACACACACACACACACACACACGAACACACACACGCCCCCCCACCCTTCCTCAACAGATTAAATGCAGGGTTTTTGGATATGGACAGACAGACAGACACACACACCAGCCCCCCCCCCCCACCCTTCCTCAACAGATTAAATGCAGGGTTGGACAGACAGACAGATGGCCTGACTCCAGATGAGATGACAAAGTGCTGGAGTAGGCGGGTAGGGCCGTCTCTCTGCCCTGAAGTCCCATCAATAGGCCCCAGATAGAATGGCAGCCAAGCAGCCAGACAGTAACACAGGACGACTGTCGGCTGTTGGCTGTACAGCGAGCTGGACAGTGGAAACACTGTAGAGACAGGGAGAGTGGCAAGATCTCTTAACATAATCTGTCTGTCTCCTTTTCTCTCCCTTCTTCTCTCTCTCTCTCTCCATGTCTCTCTCTCTCTCTCTTCTCCCTCTCTGTCCTCTCTCTCTCTCTCTCTCTCTCTCTCCTTCTCTCTCTCTCTCTCTCCTTCTCTCTCTTCTCTCTCTCCCTATCTCCTTTTGCCAAATAAAAGAGCAGACTGAATGAGATCAAATGTCCCATACTATCAATACTATGTGAGTCCTGGCCCCAGTCTGTTCCAGTAGTGGGTCTGTAACCTTGATGTCTGTCTGTGCATCAGTGTCCTCTCAAACTAACTCCTCGTTCTCTGTGACAAACTTTAATGTAATTTTAATACCATTCTACTTTAGATAGCGCCGTAGCTAATACAAATGTGTTGTAAATTAGGGCCTTGTCCTTTATAAGAAACTTTAACCTACATTTTATTTCAGATATACACTGACTCCAATGCTTCCACAGGGATGCCGGTCCCATGTTGACTCCAATCCTTTCACAGGGATGCCGGTCCCATGTTGACTCCAATGCTTCCACAGGGATGCCGGTCCCATGTTGACTCCAATGCTTCCACAGGGATGCCGGTCCCATGTTGACTCCAATGCTTCCACAGGAATGCCGGTCCCATGTTGACTCCAATGCTTTCACAGGGATACTGGTCCCATGTTGAATCCAATGCTTCCCCAGGGATGCTGGTCCCATGTTGACTCCAATGCTTCCCCAGGGATGCCGGTCCCATGTTGACTCCAATGCTTCCCCAGGGATGCCGGTCCCATGTTGACTCCAACGCTTCCCCAGGGATGCCGGTCCCATGTTGACTCCAATGCTTCCACAGGGATGCCGGTCCCATGTTGACTCCAACGCTTCCCCAGGGATGCCGGTCCCATGTTGACTCCAATGCTTCCCCAGGGATGCCGGTCCCATGTTGACTCCAATGCTTCCACAGGGATGCCGGTCCCATGTTGACTCCAACGCTTCCCCAGGGATGCCGGTCCCATGTTGACTCCAACGCTTCCACAGGGATGCCGGTCCCATGTTGACTCCAATGCTTCCCCAGGGATGCCGGTCCCATGTTGACTCCAATGCTTCCCCAGGGATGCCGGTCCCATGTTGACTCCAATGCTTCCCCAACAGTTGTGTCAAGTTGTCTGGATGGATGGATCCTGTGGATGGTGGATCGTTCTATATAGATAAACACTGGAAACTGTTGAGCGTAGAAAAACAAAATACCCAGCATCGTTGCAGTTCTTGACACAAACCGGTGCGCCTGACGCCTACTACCATACCCCTGTTCAAAGGCACTTAAATAATTTGTCTTGCCCCATTCCCCCTTCTGAATGGCACACATTCGCAATCCACTCAATTGACTCAATTGTCGACTCAATTGACTCAATTGTCGACTCAATTGACTCAATTGTCGACTCAATTGACTCAATTGACTCAATTGTCGACTCAATTGACTCAATTGACTCAATTGTCGACTCAATTGACTCAATTGACTCAATTGTCGACTCAATTGTCTCAAGGCTTAAAAAATCTTTCCTTAAATAACCCGTCTCCTCCCGTTCATCTACACTGATTGAAGTGGATTTAATAACAAGTGACATCAATAAGAGGATCGTAGCTTTCACCTGGTTTCACCTGGTCGGTCGATGTCATGGAGAGAGTAGGTGTTCCTAATGTTCTGTCCACTCACTGTACGTTATCACCACTGCAAAAAATAAAAGAGTTGTCATGGAAGAAAACAAGATTAATTAAATGTTCATAATAATGTATAATATAAAGTATAAAGTGTAATAGAAAGTATAACGTTTATAAAGTATAATCACGCTGAGATAAAATGTACATTCTTAAATTGATTTTAATCAATAGTAATTTCATAGCATCACGTATCAGATTAGAAACAGATAATGATTAGCGTGATTACAATCTCAGAATAAATTACAACCAACCAACACTTTTATTTATAATAAGGAAATAATGGTAAATTAAGGTAAATAAAATACTTTAGTTTTGATTTAATGTTGGCTTAAAATTGGTTTGTGTTGGTTTAATATTGGTTTAATATCGTTTTTTAAATCGGTTTAAAATTGGTTTAAATTGGTTTAATGTTGGTTTAATATTGGTTCAAAATTGGTTTAATATTGGTTTAAAATTGGTTTAATATTGGTCTAATATTCGTTTTAAATGGGTTTAATATTGGTTTAAAATTGGTTTAAAATGGTTTATATTGGTTAAATATAGGTTTAATATACGTTTAAAATTGGTTTAATATTGGTTTAAAATGGTTTACGTTGGTTTATTTTGGTTTAAAATTGGTTTAATATTGGTTTAAAATGGTTTACATTGGTTTATTTTGGTTTAATATTGGTTTAAAATGGTTTACATTGGTTTATTTTGGTTTAAAATTGGTTTAATATTGGTTTAAAATGGTTTACATGGGTTTATTTTGGTTTAAAATTGGTTTAATATTGGTTTAAAATGGTTTACATTGGTTTATTTTGGTTTAATATTGGTTTAACATAGGTTTAAAATGGTATATATTGGTTTATATTGGTTTAAAATTGGTTTAAAATGGTTTAATATTGGTTTAATATAGGTTTAATATAGGTTTAAAATGGTTTATATTGGTTTAAAATTGTTTTAAAATAGGTTTATATTGGTTTAATGTTGGTTAAAAATGTATTTGTTGGTCATACTTTCCTTCCATGACAAAGCCTGTGCTCTGTGATCTCTCATTATATATCTGTCTCCAGACATCTCAACACACCCAGACTGAACTAAAGGCTGTGGTTCTCTGTGATCTCTCATTATATATCTGTCTCCAGACATCTCACAACACACCCAGACTGAACTAAAGGCTGTGGTGCTCTGTCATCTCTCATTATACCGTATATCTGTCTCCAGACATCTCACAACACACCCAGACTGAACTAAAGGCTGTGGTGCTCTGTCATCTCTCATTATACCGTATATCTGTCTCCAGACATCTCACAACACACCCAGACTAAACTAAAGGCTGTGGTTCTCTGTGATCTCTCATTATATATCTGTCTCTAAGACATCTCAACACACCCAGACTAAACTAAAGGCTGTGGTTCTCTGTGATCTCTCATTATATATCTGTCTCCAGACATCTCACAACACACCCAGACTGAACTAAAGGCTGTGGTGCTCTGTCATCTCTCATTATACCGTATATCTGTCTCCAGACATCTCACAACACACCCAGACTAAACTAAAGGCTGTGGTGACCTGTGCTCTCTCATTATACTGTATATCTGTCTCCAGACATCTCACAACACACCCAGACACGTCACACAGTCATTATCTTTTATTTTGTGACCAAATATTGACTTATTTAGTATTTTTTAAATGGGGTTTCAGGTACAATGTTTAAAGGACAACGTAAGCAGTTGGGAGTTGGGAGCCAATTTTGCGGTAAAATCTTTCCTTGGTGTTAAATACTGTCTGTGAACAAACTTAAAATGTATAAGTTGGTGGGTCGGATGACGGGATCCCAAGGTCATATTTTTCCATATTCTGTTCCAGTTAAAGGTTATTCAGATTTGTGGATCATCGTTTTTTTAAATGGCTCGCTCAGAATATGAACTTTCCAAAAGTGATTTATATATTATAGAGATCAGTCCTTTCAAGAGGCCAGATCATGTATTTATAAATTCCAGCATTGGATATTTCCAGTGGCGATTTTAGCATGTAAATCTTGGTGAGGCAAAGACAATGTAATGTGGGATGCACGCCAGCAAAGCCACTACACAGCCCTAAACAATGCATGAATTGCACTATAAGGGTGTCAAACGATGACCACAAATTGTTAAGACCTACATAAAGCTGTCCCAACACCTTACCACTGCTACACCTGGCTCTCAGCGGAGTCCCAACACCTTACCACTGCTACACCTGGCTATCAGCGGAGTCCCAACACCTTACCACTGCTACACCTGGCTCTCAGCGGAGTCCCAACACCTTACCACTGCTACACCTGGCTCTCAGCGGAGTCCCAACACCTTACCACTGCTACACCTGGCTCTCAGCGGAGTCCCAACACCTTACCACTGCTACACCTGGCTCTTAGCGGAGTCCCAACACCTTACCACTGCTACACCTGGCTCTCAGCGGAGTCCCAACACCTTACCACTGCTACACCTGGCTCTCAGCAGAGTCCCAACACCTTACCACTGTTACACCTGGCTATCAGCGGAGCCTTGTCAGGCAGCGAAACAGTTCATTCAGCTTCATTTACTGCCTTTTATAAAAACATAGCTGATATGGCTGACTTGCTTAAAACAAATGTGGTTTCTACTGACAATTGAAATGTACAAACTATGGCATAAGGGGACGACAAGCGGATAAGATGCAATCCGTAATTTTGATTAATACATTAATGAGCGAGCGAGGACAGACGTGGTCAATATAACTATTTGTTCAGCACTTTTGAAACGTACAGCGACAGAATTCAGAACATGGGCCTGTCACACCCTGATCTGTTTCACCTGTCTTTGTGCTTGTTTCCACCCCCCCCCTCCAGGCGTCGCCCATCTTCCCCATTATCACCTGTGTATTTATACCTGTGTTCTCTGTTTGCCTGTTGCCAGTTCGTCATATTGTGTCAAGTCAACCAGTATGTTTTTCCGTGGTCCTGCTTTTTCCAAATCTCTGTTTGTCTAGTGCTCCCGGTTCTGACCTCTGCTTGCCCTGACACTGAGCCCGCCTGACCATTCAGCCTGCCCTGACCTCGCCTGACACTCTGTACCTCCTGGACTCTGACCAGGTTTATGATCTTTTGCCTGTCCTGACCTCGCCTGCCACTCTGTACCTCCTGGACTCTGACCAGGTTTATGATCTTTTGCCTGTCCTGACCTCGCCTGCCACTCTGTACCTCCTGGACTCTGACCAGGTTTATGATCTTTTGCCTGTCCTGACCTCGCCTGCCACTCTGTACCTCCTGGACTCTGACCAGGTTTATGATCTTTTGCCTGCCCTGACCTCGCCTGCCACTCTGTACCTCCTGGACTCTGACCAGGTTTAGGATCTTTTGCCAGCCCTGACCTCGCCTGCCACTCTGTACCTCCTGGACTCTGATCAGGTTTACGATATTTTGCCTGCCCTGACCTCGCCTGCCACTCTGTACCTCCTGGACTCTGACCAGGTTTATGATCTTTTGCCTGTCCTGACCTCGCCTGCCACTCTGTACCTCCTGGACTCTGACCAGGTTTATGATCTTTTGCCTGCCCTGACCTATCCTGCCACTCTGTACCTCCTGGACTCTGACCAGGTTTATGAACTTTTGCCTGCCCTGACCTGTGTCTTGCCCGCCCTTTCTTTATAATAAATAACAGAGACTCAAACCATCTGCCTCCCGTGTCTGCATCTGAGTCTCGCCTTGTATCGTTATAGGGGCGTTCTTACAGTGTTCTCCCTGTACACCAAGTCAGAACCGTAGGATAAATAAAGGGGGTATATAAGCAAACATTGAAAGCTCTTACAATATTCAATGATTATATTTCTCAAAAACAGGTTATAGGCTACATGTGAACCATCAAGTCAGAACAGCGGGCGAAATTAAGGGCTGAAAATATAATAGAAAATAGACCAAATTATTAGGGTGAGGCACATGGGCTACTAACAGCTTACTACTCAGCATACACCTAATATTACTTTCTTAGCTACAGTATACATATCTCCATGGCATATTACACAATTTATGCAGTGGCATACAATATATTTTTGGACTTGTTGTGCCCTGATCACTTGTTGCTGCCTTGCTATGTTGTTGTCTTTAGGTCTCTCTTTATGTTGTGCTGTGTTGTCTCTCTTGGTCTGATGTGTGTTTTGTCCTATATTTATATCATATTTAAAGAAAACATTTTATCCCAGGCTCCCGTCCCTGCAGGAGGCCTTTTGCCTTTTGGTAGGCCGTCATTGTAAATAAGAATTTGTTCTTAAATGACTTGCCTAGTTAAATAACTGTTCGATTAAAGTCTGTCATTCTCTAGATTTATGGTGCTTTCAAAACAACTGGGAACAAGAAAAAAAAAGTGGAATCATTATGACATCAGTGATCTTCAGGTCGCAGCTCTAGAAAGAGGCCCGAGTTCCGAATCTACAATTCCGGGTTGGATGAAAGTTCAAAATGTATTTTTCCAGTCTAGTTTTTTTTCCGGGTTCCCAGTTGGCTTGAACTAAAGTAAATTGTATTTCCATTTAAGGAAAGTGATTCTGATTCTTCTTGGTCTTTGCCTTCATCCAAGATGGTGTTTTTTTAGTTCCTTCATGTATCATTATGAAAACACGTTTAGTTTTGTTTGGGGCTGATGAAATAACAGCCAGTTTGTGTAAGTGGTTCTCTATTCTATTCTATTCTATTCTGTTCTATTCTATTCTATTATTATTATTATTATTATATATCTATATATTCTATTCTATGCGTGTCCTTTTGGAGCAGGTGTGTTTCTTGGAGCGTTGCTGTATCAACATGGTTTCCTGCCAGGATATCGAGAAAGTTGGACCATTTAATAGGACTATTAAGACCTTTCATATTCCAAGACAGAATAGCTCACGTTGCCTTTTGTTTAAAATAAATACAATTGTGTATTATTAATGAAACAAAAAAACGGACCCACAGGGAAACCCACCCGTTGGTCGTTCTCCACCAAGAAACCCACCCATTGGTCGTTCTCTACCAAGAAACGCACACATTGGTCGTTCTCCACCAAGAAACCCACCCATTGGTCGTTCTCCACCAATAAACCCACCCATTGGTCGTTCTCCACCAATAAACCCACCCATTGCTCGTTCTCCACCAAGAACCCCCCCCTGTAAACCATTCCTCACCCCTTCCCTCCTCCTCCTCGCCACCCCTGAGGGGGTGCTAACAGGTTCTAGTATTAGAGGGGTAGAGGACTGAGGGGGTGCTAACAGGTTCTAGTATTAGAGGGGTAGAGGACTGAGGGGGTACTAACAGGTTCTAGTATTAGAGGGGTAGAGGACTGAGGGGGTACTAACAGGTTCTAGTATTAGAGGGGTAGAGGACTGAGGGGGTGCTAACAGGTTCTAGTATTAGAGGGGTAGAGGACTGAGGGGGTGCTAACAGGTTCTAGTATTAGAGGGGTAGAGGACTGAGAAGGGGGTATTAAAAGGTTCTAGTATTAGAGGGGTAGAGGACTGAGGGGGTGCTAACAGGTTCTAGAATTAGAGGGGTAGAGGACTGAGGGGGTACTAACAGGTTCATGGATTAGAGGGGTAGAGGACTGAGGGGGTGCTAACAGGTTCTAGTATTAGAGGGGTAGAGGACTGAGGGGGTACTAACAGGGTGTAGAGGGGTAGAGGACTGAGGGGGTGCTAACAGGTTGTAGAGGGGTAGAGGACTGAGGGGGTACTAACAGGTTCATGGATTAGAGGGGTAGAGGACTGAGGGGGTGCTAACAGGTTCTAGTATTAGAGGGGTAGAGGACTGAGGGGGTACTAACAGGGTGTAGAGAGGTAGAGGACTGAGGGGGTGCTAACAGGTTGTAGAGGGGTAGAGGACTGAGGGGGTACTAACAGGTTCTAGTATTAGAGGGGTAGAGGACTGAGGGGGTACTAACAGGGTGTAGAGGGGTAGAGGACTGAGGGGGTGCTAACAGGTTGTAGAGGGGTAGAGGACTGAGGGGGTGCTAACAGGTTGTAGAGGGGTAGAGGACTGAGGGGGTGCTAACAGGTTCTAGCATTAGAGGGTTAGAGGACTGAGGGGGTACTAACAGGGTGTAGAGGGGTAGAGGACTGAGGGGGTGCTAACAGGTTGTAGAGGGGTAGAGGACTGAGGGGGTGCTAACAGGGTGAAGGAGTGTGTGCTTCATGGCCTGCTAATCGTACCAGTTATTTCAGAGAGCTGTGTAAATTAATTTCAATTGCTTTTTGACATTAGGAGTAACTGTTGCTGTAATCACTGTTCCTCGGTGCTCTGTCCAGTAATTATTCAATTACCAAACCTAATGGACAAGAGACACTCTGTTTCATTGGTTGATTTATTGGGTAATTGCGGCTGCCTGCTGCCACGACAGCAGCATTCCAAAACGGCACCCTACCCCCCACATAGTGCCTGGTTTAAAGTCATACGGTATGTAGTGAGTAGAATGCCATTTGGGATACTTCCACTCAAAAGCAGCCACTTTACCCCTTGGTGTTGTTGGGTTGCTTGGAGTGAAGACCGGCTCGGGTAAGGGAGGTAGCAGCGTTGTCATGCCGACAGGAAGAGTAGAACAGAACACTATTTAAATCCTTTCTGATTTGTTTGTTTATTGTTTATTGAAGTGTTGACCGTCGCTACGGTAACGGTAGACCGACTGCACCTAGACGGAGGGTGACAGTGACAATAGAAACGAACCTCTTTAGAAAATGCCCCTTGCTGGAGTCAAAACAATTTGTTTCGATGGTCCTTCGTGTTTGGGGGGAAAAGTGGGTTGTTTAAAAAACCAAACACGGGGTCAACGATGTTACTCACGCTACCGAGAAAATATAAAACCTCATCTGTTTTTTATTGTGTGTTATCGATGATCCAGAGCAGAGCTCTCGTCTGCTGTTCTTCCATCATCCCGTGAAGACGCTCAGTTGAAGGGCTTTGTTAGATCCCACGTGTGTTAGACACTCACATGTAGTTACTATGGGAACCAGGTAAACGTCTTGTTAGAGACTTACATGTAGTTACTATGGGAACCAGGTAAACGTGTGTTAGGCACTCACATGTAGTTACTATGGGAACCAGGTAAACGTGTGTTAGACACTCACATATAGTTACTATGGGAACCAGGTAAACGTGTGTTAGAGACTCACATGTAGTTACTATAGGAACCAGGTAAACGTCTTGTTAGACACTCACATGTAGTTACTATGGGAACCAGGTAAACGTGTGTTGGAGACTCACATGTTGTTACTATAGGAACCAGGTAAAC
>NC_048579.1:77844152-77856652 GCF_013265735.2 Oncorhynchus mykiss | reverse complement strand
CACTCCATGTCCTCTGGGAAGGCTTTCCACTAGATGTTGGAATATTGCTGCGGGGGGACTTGCTTCCATTCAGCCACAAGAGCATTAGTGAGGTCGGGCACTGTTGTTGGGCGATTAGGCCTGACTCGCAGTCTGCGTTCCAATTAATCCCAAAGGTGTTCGATGGGGTTGAGGTCAAGGTTTTGTGCAGGCCAGTCAAGTTCTTCCACACGGATCTCAAAAGAAAAATTCGGTATGGACCTCGCTTTGTGCACGGGGGCATTGTCATGCTGAAACAGGAGAGGACTTTCCCCAAACTGTTTTTACAAAGTCAGAAGCACAGAATCGTCTAGAATGTCATTGTATGTAGTGTTAAGATGTCCCTTCACTGGAACTAAGGGGCCCAAACCATGAAAAACAGCCCAATAACATTTTTCCTCCTCCACCAAACTTTACAGTTGGCACTATGCGTTCGGGCAGGTAGCGTTCTCCTGGCATCTGCCAAACCCAAAGTTTTACACCACTCCAGCTGATGCTTGACATTGCGCACAGTGATCTTAGGCTTGCGTGTTGAGGTTTGAGTTGCAGCGTGGTGGAGGTAATGTTGCCTATCCTCACCACCTGGGGGTCGACCCGACATGAAGTCTAGGATCCAGTTGCAGAGGGAGGAATTCAGTCCCGGGAGGAGGGGGGGGGGGTGGAAACAATGGTGTTGAACGCTGATCTGAACAGCATTTCTCACATAGGTATCTCTCTTATCTAGGTGGGTGAGTGCAGTGTAGAGTGCAATTGAGTCAGCGGGGGGCCCTCATGCAAGGCTTTGTGTTGTTGTTGAAGCGTTGGAGCCTGTGTAATAGAAGTCCACCTTGTTCCTATATTGTCCTTTTGCTTGTTTGACGGCTCTGCGGAGGTCTTAGATGGACTTCTTGTGCTTCTTCGTGTCCTCAGCCGTAGCCTCAGGGTTAGCTGCGATTAGTTCATCCAGGGCTTTTGATTGGGGAAGCGGTGAACCTTCACCTTGGGAACCACGTTGGCGAAGTATTTCCTAGTTGAAGCCGGTGACGGAGGTGATGAGCTCATCGATGCTATCGGTGGAGTCCCTAAACATACCACAGTCAGCGGTCTTGTAGCAGAGCCTCTGAAACGGAGGTCCATTTGTCAATGGAGCGCAACACGGCTACTTCCTGTTTGAGCTTGTAGACAGGAAGCGGGAGTATAGAGTCATGATCTGATTTCCCGAAGGGGGAGCGGTAGAGTAACAGTCCACTGTGTACAGAAGTCAATTCAGAAGTCTGTTCCACATAATGTCATTTTAAATTATGTGGAAACAATGTTGATTCAACCAGTGTGTGCCCAGGGGCACTGTAGTCTAGGACTTTATCGCCTCTGGTGGTGAGGGAAACATGTTGATGGAAGTTGGGCATCACATGTCTTTAATGTGTTCTTGTTGATCATCAGAAATGATAGGGGATACAGTACAGCTCCACAATACAGTACAGCTCCATCATGCCACCAATCTGGATGGGCTCTGCTTAAAAGTAGTGTAATTTATAGGGAATAGGGTGCCATTTTGAATTAAATTATTTGTGCAGAAACACTGTAGAGAGAGACACACAATGGCTGCTTCTCACTGCACCAGAGACACACACAATGGCTGCTTCTCTCTGCACCAGGGACACACACAATGGCTGCTTCTCTCTGCACCAGAGAGACACACAATGGCTGCTTCTCTCTGCACCAGAGAGACACACAATAGCTGCTTCTCTCTGCACCAGAGAGACACATAATGGCTGCTTCTCTCTGCACCAGAGAGACACACAATGGCTGCTTCTCTCTGCACCAGAGACACACACAATGGCAGCTTCTCTCTGCACCAGAGAGACACACAATGGCTGCTTCTCTCTGCACCAGAGAGACACACAATGGCTGCTTCTCTCTGCACCAGAGAGACACACACAATGGCTGCTTCTCTCTGCACCAGAGAGACACACACAATGGCTGCTTCTCTCTGCACCAGAGACACACACAATGGCTGCTTCTCTCTGCACCAGAGAGACACACAATGGCTGCGTCTCTCTGCACCAGAGAGACACACAATGGCAGCTTCTCTTTGCACCAGAGAGACACACAATGGCGGCTTCTCTCTGCACCAGAGAGACACACAATGGCTGCTTCTCTCTGCACCAGAGAGACACACAAAGGCGGCTTCTCTCTGCACCAGAGAGACACACAATGGCTGCTTCTCTCTGCACCAGAGAGACACACAATGGCTGCTTCTCTCTGCACCAGAGAGACAGACACACAATGGCTGCTTCTCTCTGCACCGGAACAGAGAATGAATGGAGAACGGAGACCTGTTCAGGAGACATCCGTAGTGTGTGAAATAACCTTGATAAAAGTAATTGAATTTGGCTGCGATCAGATTAACTGGTGGTAATTGTGAACAGTGGAATACCCTGAATTCCTTACACAAAGGAAACATACTGGATGACAGTTGGGAATAATCACCCCCCCCCCCCCTCACTCCCCTCTCTCTGTCTCCCTCCCTCCCTCCCTCCCTCTCTCTCTCTCTCTCTCTCTCTGTCTCCCTCCCTCTCTCTCTCTCTCTGTCTCCCTCCCTCTCTCTCTCTCTCACTCACTCACTCACTCACCTCACTCACTCACTCACTCACTCACTCACTCACTCCCTCCCTCCCTCCCTCCCTCTCTCTATCTCTCTCTCTCTGTCTCCCTCCCTCTCTCTCTCTCTCTCCCACTCACTCCCTCCCTCCCTCCCTCCCTCCCTCCCTCCCTCCCTCCCTCCCTCTCTCTCTCTCTCTCTCTGTCTCCCTCCCTCTGTCTCTCTCTCTCTCTCCCTCCCACTCACTCACTCACTCACTCACTCACTCACTCACTCTCCCTGTTCTCTGAGATTAATAATATGAACTAGTGTAAAGGAATCAGTCAGAAAAGAAGCTCTGTCCAATCCCTCACCAAGGCTACCACCCATACCGCTGTGTATGTTGTGCTTTAAATGTGCTGATGGTCTTTAAACAAATATTCAACACATTAAAACCCCCAGCAGACTTAATTAAGGGTGGGACCTAGTGCAGAGAGAGAGAGAGAGAGAGAGAGAGAGAGAGAGAGAGAGAGAGAGAGAGAGAGAGAGAGAGAGAGAGAGAGAAAGGGACAGAGAGAGAGAGAGAGAGAGAGAGAGAGAGAGAGAGAGAGAGAGAGAGAGATAGAGAGAGAGAGAGAGAGAGAGAGAGAGAGAGAGAGAGAGATAGAGAGAGAGAGAGAGAGAGAGAGAGAGAGAGAGAGAGAGGGACAGAGAGAGAGAGAGAGAGAGAGAGAGAGAGAGAGAGAGAGAGAGAGAGAGAGAGAGAGAGAGACAGAGAGAGAGAGAGAGAGAGAGAGAGAGAGACAGAGAGAGAGAGAGAGAGAGAGAGAGAGAGAGAGAGAGAGAGAGAGAGAGAGAGAGGGAGAGAGGAAGAAGAGTTTTCAGCCTGTTCTCTCCTAATTCCTACAGTGACCACCCCCCCCCCCTCCCCCCCGCCCTCCCACCGCTACCACCCCTTCCTTGTCTTAAACTCCCCCATCACTGGCTCTACTATCAAACCGTGGGGCAGCCATGGGCGGGGGCAACAACAGACCTGTCACATCTCCATAACGCTTCTACATGCTTCCTGGGGATCAGCATAATTGAGAAAATGGAATGTTTTGGTTTGTTCTGTATATAACACTGTGGGGTTGGTTCTTTATACTGTATGACACTGTGGGGTTGGTTCTTTATACTGTATAACACTGTGGGGTTGGTTCTTTATACTGTATAACACTGTGGGGTTGGTTCTTTATACTGTACAACACTGTGGGGTTGGTTCTTTATACTGTATAACACTGTGGGGTTGGTTCTTTATACTGTATAACACTGTGGGGTTGGTTCTTTATACTGTATAACACTGTGGGGTTGGTTCTTTATACTGTATAACACTGTGGGGTTGGTTCTTTATACTGTATAACACTGTGGGGTTGGTTCTTTATACTGTATAACACTGTGGGGTTGGTTCTTTATACTGTATAACACTGTGGGGTTGGTTCTTTATACTGTATAACACTGTGGGGTTGGTTCTTTATACTGTATAACACTGTGGGGTTGGTTCTTTATACTGTATAACACTGTGGGGTTGGTTCTTTATACTGTATAACACTGTGCGGTTGGTTCTTTATACTGTATAACACTGTGGGGTTGGTTCTTTATATAACACTGTGGGGTTGGTTCTTTATACTGTATAACACTGTGGGGTTGGTTCTTTATACTGTATAACACTGTGGGGTTTGTTCTTTATACTGTATAACACTGTGGGGTTGGTTCTTTATACTGTATAACACTGTGGGGTTCGTTCTTTATACTGTATAACACTGTGGGGTTGGTTCTTTATACTGTATAACACTGTGGGGTTGGTTCTTTATACTGTATAACACTGTGGGGTTGGTTCTTTATACTGTATAACACTGTGGGGTTGGTTCTTTATACTATATAACACTGTGGGGTTGGTTCTTTATACTGTATAACACTGTGGGGTTGGTTCTTTATACTGTATAACACTGTGGGGTTTGTTCTTTATATAACACTGTGGGGTTGGTTCTTTATACTGTATAACACTGTGGGGTTGGTTCTTTATACTGTATAACACTGTGGGGTTGGTTCTTTATACTATATAACACTGTGGGGTTGGTTCTTTATACTGTATAACACTGTGGGGTTGGTTCTTTATACTGTATAACACTGTGGGGTTGGTTCTTTATAATGTATAACACTGTGGGGTTTGTTCTTTATATAACACTGTGGGGTTGGTTCTTTATACTATATAACACTGTGGGGTTGGTTCTTTATACTGTATAACACTGTGGGGTTGGTTCTTTATATAACACTGTGGGGTTGGTTCTTTACACTATATAACACTGTGGGGTTGGTTCTTTATACTGTATAACACTGTGGGGTTGGTTCTTTATACTGTATAACACTGTGGGGTTGGTTCTTTATACTGTATAACACTGTGGGGTTGGTTCTTTATACTGTATAACACTGTGGGGTTGGTTCTTTATACTGTATAACACTGTGGGGTTGGTTCTTTATACTGTATAACACTGTGGGGTTGGTTCTTTATACTGTATAACACTGTGGGGTTGGTTCTTTATACTGTATAACACTGTGGGGTTGGTTCTTTATACTGTATAACACTGTGGGGTTGGTTCTTTATACTGTATAACACTGTGGGGTTGGTTCTTTATACTGAATAACACTGTGGGGTTGGTTCTTTATACTGTATAACACTGTGGGGTTGGTTCTTTATACTGTATAACACTGTGGGGTTGGTTCTTTATACTGTATAACACTGTGGGGTTGGTTCTTTATACTGTATAACACTGTGGGGTTGGTTCTTTATACTGTATAACACTGTGGGGTTGGTTCTTTATACTGTATAACACTGTGGGGTTGGTTCTTTATACTGTATAACACTGTGGGGTTGGTTCTTTATACTGTATAACACTGTGGGGTTGGTTCTTTATACTGTATAACACTGTGGGGTTGGTTCTTTATACTGTATAACACTGTGGGGTTGGTTCTTTATACTGTATAACACTGTGGGGTTGGTTCTTTATACTGTATAACACTGTGGGGTTGGTTCTGTATATAATACTGTGGGGTTGGTTCTTTATAGTGTATAACACTGTGGGGTTGGTTCTTTATACTGTATAATACTGTGGGGTTGGTTCTTTATAGTGTATAACACTGTGGGGTTGGTTCTTTATACTGTATAACACTGTGGGGTTGGTTCTTTATACTGTATAACACTGTGGGGTTTGTTCTTTATACTGTATAACACTGTGGGGTTGGTTATTTATACTGTATAACACTGTGGGGTTGGTTCTTTATACTGTATAACACTGTGGGGTTGGTTCTTTATACTGAATAACACTGTGGGGTTGGTTCTTTATACTGTATAACACTGTGGGGTTGGTTCTTTATATAACACTGTGGGGTTGGTTCTTTATACTGTATAACACTGTGGGGTTTGTTCTTTATATAACACTGTGGGGTTGGTTCTTTATACTGTATAACACTGTGGGGTTGGTTCTTTATACTGTATAACACTGTGGGGTTGGTTCTTTATACTGTATAACACTGTGGGGTTGGTTCTTTATACTGAATAACACTGTGGGGTTGGTTCTTTATACTGTATAACACTGTGGGGTTGGTTATTTATACTGTATAACACTGTGGGGTTGGTTCTTTATACTGTATAACACTGTGGGGTTGGTTCTTTATAGTGTATAACACTGTGGGGTTGGTTCTTTATACTGTATAACACTGTGGGGTTGGTTCTTTATACTGTATAACACTGTGGGGTTGGTTCTTTATACTGTATAACACTGTGGGGTTGGTTCTTTATACTGTATAACACTGTGGGGTTGGTTCTTTATACTGTATAACACTGTGGGGTTGGTTCTTTATACTGTATAACACTGTGGGGTTGGTTCTTTATACTGTATAACACTGTGGGGTTGGTTCTTTATACTGTATAACACTGTGGGGTTGGTTCTGTATATAATACTGTGGGGTTGGTTCTTTATAGTGTATAACACTGTGGGGTTGGTTCTTTATACTGTATAACACTGTGGGGTTGGTTCTTTATAGTGTATAACACTGTGGGGTTGGTTCTTTATACTGTATAACACTGTGGGGTTGGTTCTTTATACTGTATAACACTGTGGGGTTGGTTCTTTATACTGTATAACACTGTGGGGTTGGTTCTTTATACTGTATAACACTGTGGGGTTGGTTCTTTATACTGTATAACACTGTGGGGTTTGCTCTTTATACTGTATAACACTGTGGGGTTGGTTCTTTATACTGTATAACACTGTGGGGTTGGTTCTTTATACTGTATAACACTGTGGGGTTGGTTCTTTATACTGTATAACACTGTGGGGTTGGTTCTTTATACTGTATAACACTGTGGGGTTGGTTCTTTATACTGTATAACACTGTGGGGTTGGTTCTTTATACTGTATAACACTGTGGGGTTGGTTCTTTATACTGTATAACACTGTGGGGTTGGTTCTGTATATAATACTGTGGGGTTGGTTCTTTATAGTGTATAACACTGTGGGGTTGGTTCTTTATACTGTATAACACTGTGGGGTTGGTTCTTTATAGTGTATAACACTGTGGGGTTGGTTCTTTATACTGTATAACACTGTGGGGTTGGTTCTTTATACTGTATAACACTGTGGGGTTGGTTCTTTATACTGTATAACACTGTGGGGTTGGTTCTTTATACTGTATAACACTGTGGGGTTGGTTCTTTATACTGTATAACACTGTGGGGTTTGCTCTTTATACTGTATAACACTGTGGGGTTGGTTCTTTATACTGTATAACACTGTGGGGTTGGTTCTTTATACTGTATAACACTGTGGGGTTGGTTCTTTATACTGTATAACACTGTGGGGTTGGTTCTTTATACTGTATAACACTGTGGGGTTGGTTCTTTATACTGTATAACACTGTGGGGTTGGTTCTTTCTACTGTATAACACTGTGGGGTTGGTTCTTTATACTGTATAACACTGTGGGGTTGGTTCTGTATATAACTGTTATGCTCGTCGTTTGAATGAGGAGACCAGGGATGGTAGGCGAATATAATGAACACCGAAAAACAACCAAATACAAAAGGAAGGTGAAGTTCTGCAGGCTACACAGCAACTCTACAGAATCAAGATCCCACAAACTAAGGTGGGGAAAAGGGCTGCCTAAGTTTGATCCCCAATCAGAGACAACGATAGAAAGCTGCCTCTGATTGGGAACCATACCAGGCCAAACAAAGAAATAGGAAAACTAGATTGCCCACCCTAGTCACACCCTGACCTAAACAAAATAGATAATTAAGGCTCTCTAAATCAGGGCGTGACAGTACCCCCCCAAAGGGTACCCCCCAGCCCCCAAAGGTGCGGACTCGGGCCGCAAATCTGAACCTATAGGGGAGGGTCCGGGTGGGCATCTACCCTCGGTGGCGGCTCCAGTGCGGGACGCAGGCCCCGCTCTGCTACGCCAACTTCGGTGGAGCCTCTGGTGAGCTAATCGTCGCCGGGAAGCTCCGGACCGTGAATCATCACCGGAGGAATCAAACCATGGATTGTCGCCAGGGACTGCGGACCGTAGATCGTCGCCGGGAACTCCGGACTGGGAACACCCGCTGGAGGACTGTCCCCGGACTGGGGACCGTCGCTGGAAGCGCCGGGCTGGGGACCGTCGCTGGAGGCTCCGGACTGGGGACCGTCGCTGGAGGCTCAGGACTGGGGACCGTCGCTGGAGGCTCCGGACTGGGGACCGTCGCTGGAGGCTCAGGACTGGGGACCGTCGCTGGAGGCTCCGGACTGGGGACCGTCGCTTGAGGCTCCGGACTGGGGACCGTCTCTGGAGGCTCCGGACTGGGGACCGTCGCTGGAGGCTCCGGACTGGGAACCAACGCTGGGGGCTCCGGACTGGGAACCAACGCTGGAGGCTCCGGACTGGGAACCAACGCTGGGGGCTCCGGACTGGGGACCATCCCTGGAGGTTCCAGACTTGGCACCATTGCTGGAGGCTCCGGACTGGGGACCGTAACTGGAGGCTCCCTGGTCCCCAGTCCGGAGGCCCTCCCCTATAGGTTCAGGTTTTGCGGCCGGGGGTACAGACAACAAGGGAGGAGGAGAGATAATACACTATTACTGACATCAGACAACAAGGGAGGAGGAGGAGAGATAGTACCTATTACTGACATCAGACAACAAGGGAGGAGGAGAGATAATACACTATTACTGTATCAGACAACAAGGGAGGAGTAGAGATACTACACTATTACTGACATCAGACAACAAGGGAGGAGGAGGAGGAGGAGGAGGAGGAGGAGAGATAATACACTATTACTGACATCAGACAACAAGGGAGGAGGAGGAGGAGGAGAGATACTACACTATAACTGACATCAGACAACAAGGGAGGAGGAGGAGGAGGAGAGATAAAACACTATAACTGACATCAGACAACAAGGGAGGAGGGGGGAGGAGGAGGAGGAGGAGAGATAATACACTATTACTGACATCAGACAACAAGGGAGGAGGAGGAGGAGGAGAGATAATACACTATTACTGACATCAGACAACAAGGGAGGAGGGGGAGGAGGAGGAGGAGAGATAATACACTATTACTGACATCAGACAACAAGGGAGGAGGAGGAGGAGGAGAGATAATACACTATTACTGACATCAGACAACAAGGGAGAAGGAGAGATAATATACTAATACTGACATCAGACAACAGGGGAGGAGGAGGAGGAGAGATAATAAACGATTGAGGAGGATGGACTAGAAGGCTGAATCCGGTTGGCATGTTTCTATGTTTTTCTCCTTCTCATATAGCCCAATGCTGACCAGTGCAGAAAACCCTGAGTATCCTAGTGTTTAATAAATAACACCATTATTGGTCCCTATTGAATCCAACTGCAAGCAATGCAGACTGTAAGTGATAAGAGCCTGATGGAATCTGTCTTTGCTCTATCTGAGCCAAAAAAAAAACCCTGAGTGGTCCACCTCTGTGGGAGTCATAGATGGAGCTGCAATGACAATTCAAAAAATCTGGACAGCAGCACTTAGCAGGCAATTCACCTTGCAATCTACATGCGTCCCTCAGCGGGCGGACGCGGAGCAGGCGGCGCCGCTCGGCGAAATTGCATTTTATATACAAAAGGCCTTGTTTCATTGGAGGGCCATCGCCATTCAGTCACAATCCAATAAAGTCCACCGATTTACAAGTGCATGTAACAATAACACACTATAGGAGAGATTGGGAAGCCCTTTAAAAAAAATAAGGTTTTTTTTAAAAAAGGGTGGAGAATTTTAGACGTTTGGATGATAATTAACTTGATTTTCGAGGAAGTTCAACAAATATTTAAATTTCTAAGAGACGTTATCAACAGGCCCCAAGCAACAAGAAAACCACATTGTTCCCATTACAATATGGACGCTGTCGTGCAAATCCTGTTATTATAAAATGGAGAAGATTTTGGGCAGAATAATATAATGGAATATTTCCAATTCCAGTCACATCGCTGGTTCAACAGGACAGATTGAGGCCAACGTGAATCTTGTCCACTTCACTTCACGTCTATAGTATGTTCTGTGCTAGTCAGAGAGTTACATCTTTGAAATTGTCTGTCCACTCTCGTACAGTTGATTACATGAGGTTGTTGTGGGCAACAGGAGTGAAATGTGGGTAACAGGAGGGGAACTCTGGGAAACAGGAGGGAACTCTGGGAAACAGGAGTGAACTCTGGGCAATAGGAGTGAACTCTGGGCAACAGGAGTGAACTCTGGGCAACAGGAGTGAACTCTGGGCAACAGGAGTTAAATGTGGGCAACAGGAGTGAACTGTAGGATACAGGAGTGAACTCTGGGCAACAGGAGTTAAATGTGGGCAACAGGAGTGAACTCTGGGCAACAGCAGTGAACTGTCAGAACATAAGAGTCAACAGAATACCCCACCAGGAGAGGGGTCAGAACATAGAGTCTACAGAATACCACACCGGGAGAGGGGTCAGAACATAGATCCTACAGAATACTCTACCAGGAGAGGGGTCAGAACATAGAGTCTACAGAATACTCTACCAGGAGAGGGGTCAGAACATAGAGTCTACAGAATACTCTACCTGGAGAGGGGTCAGAACATAGAGTCTACAGAATACCACACCAGGAGAGGGGTCAGAACATAGAGTCTACAGAATACCCCACCGGGACAGGGGTCAGAACATAGAGTCTACAGAATACCCCACCGGGAGAGGGGTCAGAACATAGAGTCTACAGAATACTCTACCAGGAGAGGGGTCAGAACATAGAGTCTACAGAATACCCCACCGGGACAGGGGTTAGAACATAGAGTCTACAGAATACCACACCAGGAGAGGGGTCAGAACATAGAGTCTACAGAATACCCCACCGGGACAGGGGTCAGAACATAGAGTCTACAGAATACCCCACCGGGAGAGGGGTCAGAACATAGAGTCTACAGAATACTCTACCAGGAGAGGGGTCAGAACATAGAGTCTACAGAATACCCCACCGGGAGAGGGGTCAGTTTTACTAATCTCCATAACCCTATTTCAGGTTCACGCCTGGGGAAGTGGATGGTAGTTTCAGGCTAGGCACTTTAAATGTGAGTTCCCCCTCACAGGCAAAACAAGTAAACATACTCTCTTCTCTAAAACTGAGAGACCTTGAGCCTCCGTGAACACACACACACATGCACCACACACACACACACACACACACACACACACACACACACACACACACACACACACCACACACACACACACACACACAGACACACACACGCACACACACACACACACACACACACACACACACACACACACACACACACACACACACACACACGCACACACACACACGCACACACACACACACACACACACACACACACACACACAGACACAGACACAGACACAGACACAGACACAGACACACACACACACAGACACACACACACACACACACACACACACACACACACACACACAGAAACACACACACACACACACACACACACGCACACACACACACACACACACACACAGACACAGACACAGACACAGACACAGACACAGACACAGACACACACACACACAGACACACACACACACACACACACACACACACACACACACACACAGAAACACACGCACACACACACACACACACACACACACACACACACACACACACACACACACACACACACACACACACACACCCTCCACAGTACATGCGTTCCACTTCTCCACCGTTACCACATGTAATTAGTTTTTCTGGCGTAGGGTTGCTGTAGGGATAACTCGTGACCCCTGACCTGTAGCAGTCTGCAGCAGGTCCCTCGGTATCCCTCTGTAGCCTCTCTCCTTCATCAATATTTCAGTGAGGGAGAGTCTGGAGTTCAGAGATCCTGTATAAACCTGAGAGATAATAAGCTACCTGATTAGTGCTCGCTAAAATGATTACCCAGGATGGTCTGACAGGCAGGCCGGGAAAGCCGTGATGCAGGCATGTGTCTGCGTGTGTGTGTGTTTGTGTGTGTGTGTGTGTGTGTGTGTGTGTGTGTGTGTGTGTGTGTGTGTGTGTGTGTGTGTGTGTGTGTGTGTGCGTGTGTGTGCGTGTGTGTGTCTGTGCGCGCGCGTGTGTGTGTCTCTGCACGCGTGTGTGTGTGTGTGTGTGTGTGTCTGTGTGTGGTGCATGTGCATGTGTGCGTGTGTGTGTGTGTGTGTGTGTGTGTGTGTGTGTGTGTGTGTGTGTGTGTGTGTGTGCATGCATGCGTGCATGCGTGCGTGTGTGTGTCATCCTTCGGTAGACCAGACCTGGCTGACAGAGACCTTCTCATCATGTGACTCTCTGACAACCTTCTGTAACACAATATGATCACTTCA
>NC_048579.1:77823289-77844052 GCF_013265735.2 Oncorhynchus mykiss | reverse complement strand
TTGTCTCTACCATGTCTCCTTGACTGCTGAGGGATGTTCTCCTCTACCACCTGTGACTAATGGCTGACAGAATGGTGTGTGTGTGTGGTGTGTGTGTGTTGTGTGGGGTGTGTGTGGTGTGGTGTGTGTGTGTGGTGTGTGTGGTGTGTGTGTGGTGTGGTGTGGTGTGTGTGGGTGTGTGTGGTGTGGTGTGGTGTGTGTGGTGTGTGTGTGGTGTGGTGTGTGGTGTGTGTGTGTGTGGTATACAGAGCATCACAGCGCCAAGCAGCATGACTGGGTTGCGTGACTGTGAAAATTCCCATAGGGCCATTCTGCCTGTCACAGGAAGTGCAGGGCTCGGTGTGATTGTGGTCCAGATATAATCAGAGGGGTCACAGCAGTGTGTGGTGAGTGAGACCCGAGACCAACACAGCCATTCAGTATCTGCTATAGTTAATTTCCTCTGCTGATGGTTAGTTAGTTGAATGTGGTTGTGCCTCTCTCTCAAGAGAAGTTCCCTGTCACCTATGGGCAGCCATAACATCAGGACAGCTTTATTATCCACTACTTATATGTCTCTGCCCATCCGTCTTTACACTGTATGGGTCAAGGATAATGATTGTGACAGTGTTTTGAGCGAGTGTTTTGAGCTAGCGATGCCAGAGACGGAGACAGCTAGCGATGCCAGAGACGGAGGCAGCTAGCGATGCCAGAGACGGAGGCAGCTAGCGATGCCAGAGACGGAGGCAGCTAGCGATGCCAGAGACGGAGGCAGCTAGCGATGCCAGAGACAGCTAGCGATGCCAGAGACAGCTAGCGATGCCAGAGACGTAGACAGCTAGCGATGCCAGAGACGTAGACAGCTAGCGATGCCAGAGACGTAGACAGCTAGCGATGCCAGAGACTTTTACCTACTGTATTTAGTGCACTACGTTTGAGCAAGACCACTGGCTCTGGTATAAAGTAGTTCACTACATAGGCCTCTGGTATAAAGTAGTGCCCTACATAGGGCTCTGTATAAAGTAGTGCCCTACATAGGGCTCTGGTATAAAGTAGTTCGCTACATAGGGCTCTGGTATAAAGTAGTGCACTACATAGGGCTCTGGTATAAAGTAGTGCACTACATAGGGCTCTGGTATAAAGTAGTGCACTATATAGGGCTCTGGTATAAAGTAGTGCACTACATAGGGCTGGTATAAAGTAGTTCACTACATAGGGCTCTGGTATAAAGTATTCACTACATAGGGCTCTGGTATAAAAAGTAGTCACTACATAGGGCTCTGGTATAAAGTAGTGCCCTACATAGGGCTCTGTTTAAAGTAGTGCCCTACATAGAGCTCTGGTATAAAGTAGTGCCCTACATAGGGCTCTGGTATAAAGTGGTGCCCTACATAGGGCTCTGGTATAAAGTAGTGCCCTACATAGGGCTCTGGTATAAAGTAGTGCCCTACATAGGGCTCTGGTATAAAGTAGTTCACTACATAGGGCTCTGGTATAAAATAGTGCACTACATAGGGCTCTGGTATAAAGTAGTGCACTACATAGGGCTCTGGTATAAAGTAGTGCACTACATAGGGCTCTGGAAAGTAGTGCACTACATAGGCTCTGGTATAAAGTAGTGCACTACATAGGGCTCTGGTATAAAGTAGTGCACTACATAGGGCTCTGGTATAAAGTAGTGCACTATATAGGGCTCTGGTATAAAGTAGTTCACTACATAGGGCTCTGGTATAAAGTAGTGCCCTACATAGGGCTCTGGTATAAAGTAGTTCACTACATAGGGCTCTGGTATAAAGTAGTGCCCTACATAGGGCTCTGGTATAAAGTAGTTCACTACATAGGGCTCTGGTATAAAGTAGTGCACTACATAGGGCTCTGGTATAAAGTAGTGCCCTACATAGGGCTCTGGTATAAAGTAGTGCACTATATAGGGCTCTGGTATAAAGTAGTGCACTACATAGGGCTCTGGTATAAAGTAGTGCACTATATAGTGCTCTGGTATAAAGTAGTGCACTACATAGGGCTCTGGTATAAGTAGTGCACTACATAGGGCTCTGGTATAAAGTAGTTCACTACATAGGGCTCTGGTATAAAGTAGTTCACTACATAGGGCTCTGGTATAAAGTAGTGCACTACATAGGGAATAGGATGCCGTTTGGGTCACAACCTCTGTCTATTTGTATTGTCATGGATGGAACCTCTTCATCGGGACGAGGCCGTGAAATACGGACACGTTTGACACAGGCCTTGTTCCCTCCCTGTCAGAAAAGAAACGGTTGAAATGAATGGAAAGCACGGTGATGGTGGGGTTCTTTCAGAGTCGCCTTGAATCAGCCCGTCCCCTAACTCACTTTGATGTGGAAAATATACTCATTTTATTACAGCCAAGGCTACAGTAATTAGCACCCACAGACTTTCATGTTGGTAGAAAGGGAGAGAGAAAGAGGGGGGGGGCGAGAGAGAGAGGGAGAAAGAAAGAGGGGGGGGGCGAGAGAGAGGGAGAAAGAGAGAGGGGGGGGCGAGAGAGGGAGAAAGAGAGAGGGGGGCGAGAGGGAGAAGAGAGAGGGGGGGCGAGAGAGGGAGAAAGAGAGGGGGAGAAGAGAGAGGGAGGGGGGGCGAGAGAGAGGAGAAAGAGAGAGGGGGGGCGAGAGGGAGAGAAAAAGAGAGAGGGGGGGCGAGAGAGGGAGAAAGAGAGAGGGGGGGCGAGAGAGAGGGAGAAAGAGAGAGGGGGGGCGAGAGAGAGGGAGAAAAGAGAGAGGGGGGGGCGAGAGAGAGGGGAAAGAGAGGGGGGAGAGAGAGGGAGAAAGAGAGAGGGGGGGGAGAGGGAGAGAGAAAGAGAGAGGGGGGGCGAGAGGGAGAGAGAAAGAGAGAGGGGGGGCGAGAGAGAGGGAGAAAGAGAGGGGGGTAGAGAGAGGGAAGAAAGAGAAGGGGGGCGAGGAGAGAGGGAGAGAGGGGGGGCGAGAGAGAGGGAGAAAGAGAGAGGGGGGGCGATGAGAGAGGGAGAAAAGGAGGGGGGCGAGAGAGGGGAGAAAGAGAGAGGGGGGGGCGAGAGAGAGAGGGAGAAAGAGAGGGGGGGCGAGAGAGAGGGAGAAAGAGAGAGGGGGGGCGAGAGAGGGGGGGGAGAGAGAGGGAGAACGAGAGGGGGAGAGAGAGGGAGAAAGAGAGAGGGGGGGCGAGAGAGAGGGAGAAAGAGAGAGGGGGGGCGAGAGAGAGGGAGAAGAGATGGGGGGCGAGAAGGAGAAAGAGAGAAGGGGGGGCGAGAGAAGAGAAAAAGGAGAAAGAGAGAGGGGGGGCGGAGAGAGAGAGGGAGAAAGAAAGAGAGGGGGGAGAGAGAGAGGGAGAAAGAGAGAGGGGGTGCGGGGGAGAGAGAGGGAGAAAGAGAGAGGGGGGGCGAGAGAGAGGGAGAAAGAGAGAGGGGGGCGAGAGAGAGGGAGAAAGAGAGAGGGGGGTGGGGGCGAGAGGGAGAGAGAAAAGAGGGAGGGGTCGAGAGAGAGGAGAAAGAGAGGGAGAAAGAGAGGGAGAAAGAGAGAGGGGGTCGAGAGAGAGGGGAGAAAGAGAGAGGGGGCGAGAGAGAGGGGGCGCGAGAGAGATGGAGAAAGAGGGAGGGGGTCGAGAGAGAGGGAGAAAGAGAGAGGGGGGCGAGAGGGATAGAGAAAGAGGGAGGGGGGGGGCGAGAGGAGAGAGGAAAAGAGGAGGGGGGTCGAGAGGGAGAGAGAAAGAGAGGGGGGGCGAGAGAGAGGGAGAAAGAGAGAGACAGAGAGAATTGTGAAAGAGAGATGTTTCAACGCCTACTGTCCAATGCCCAAAGAAGAGATTATAACAGGCGTCAGATCACAGAAACGGCTTGGTTGATCTGTTCTCTCCTTAATGTGTTGTATAAAATATAATGAAGTTGTGACAACAGGTGTGCAGTGGTTCTCACGGTTTTATTTTAGAGACACAATGAGCAGTGTTTGCATAAGCATAAATTACTGAGGTGCTATGCCAGGCCGTGTGTGTGTGTGTGTGTGTGGGGGGGATGAGTCCCCGCTGGTATCATCAAGATGGCACCCATTGAATATGTTTAATGTGTTCTCCTCACACAATAGTTTCTCTGTTGTGATGTTTGAATAATGATTGTTCATTTGTTCAAGATTGAGTGGTAGCATACTGATTAAAACGTACAGAACAGAAACAGTTGATGGTTTATCAGGACCATGATGTGGTTTTGTCCACTTCTCTGTTTCCTGTATTCAAGCTGTACATAACATAAGAAGGTCAGTGTCAGGGGACATGAAGTAAAGGACAATCCTTGTAGGCCTGGTACATCCTGACTGATATGTCCCCACTATAGACAGATGTCCCTGACATCCTGCTTTTTAGAGGACCAGAGGGACACAGGCATCAGAGATGGAGGAGAGACAAGTCTCCTCCTCTCTCTCTCTCTCTCATTCAATTCAATGTCAATTCAAGGGCTTTATTGGCATGGGAAACGTGTTACATTGCCAAAGCAAGTGAGGTAGATAATATATAGGTCAATATATAAAGTGAAATAAACAATACAAATTAACAGTAAACATTACACATACAGAAGTTTAAAAACAATAAAGACATTACAAATGTCCTATTATATATATATATATATATATACAGTGTTTTAATAATGTACAAATCTGTGTCTCTCTCTCTCTCCTCTGTCCTCTCTCTCTCTGTCTCTCTCTCTCTCTCTCCTCTCTGTCCTCTCTCTCTCTGTCCTCTCTCTCTTCTCTGTCTCTCTGTCTCTCTGTCTCTCTGTCTCTCTCTGTCTCTCTCTCTCTCTCTCTGTCCTCTCTCTCTCTGTCCTCTCTCTCTCTCTGTCTCTCTGTCTCTCTGTCTCTCTGTCTCTCTGTCTCTCTCTGTCTCTCTCTCTGTCTCTCTGTCTCTCTGTCTCTCTCTGTCTCTGTCTCTCTCTCTGTCTCTGTCTCTCTCTCTCTCTCTCTCTCTCTCTCTCTCTCTGTCTCTCTCTCTCTGTCTCTCTCTCTCCCTCTCTCTCTCTCTCCTAAACCCAGGGAGTGCGTTAGGCAGCTTGTCAACAGCATGTTCTCAGACCACACATGTTTATTTAGATCCAGGCTGTATTAGACAGGGAGTTTGGTAATCGTAAACCAGGTTTTTTTTTTTTTTTACGGCTAAAAACACAAACTGATACACCTACAAAAGGGCCTTGGGAATGTGAGTGTGAATCCAGCTGGCTCTGTGGACTGGAGAAGGCCTCAGCCCACCACCACACCTAGTGGCTGTGCCTTCCCCTCTGCATCCATTGGCTGGCATCGCCCTGTGGTTATTAGCCCTGAATGCGCTCATTTAGAGACAGATGCTGGCAAACAACCCGAAACCTGGGCAGATTTTTGTAAACTTCACTTGGTTGGTTGGTTGGTGCCCCCCTCTCCTCAGTTTTCTTCCCTGAATCAGACTGCGGTGGGCAGGCTTCATTCGGGGAAGAGGGTTGCCTGTTTGTTGTTCTAGCGCGTACCGTATTCCACTGAGGCGTTGCTCAGATAATGAATAATCAACCGTCGGGAGGTCTGGCGAAAGCTAATTTGCGGAATTAGCCTGTGGGTTTTTTGCCAGCTATCCTCCCCTCCTACACCCCCACCCCTCCATCTCCCCTCCTCTTCTCTCAGAACATTCCTTCTGACTGAATGAGAAGCAGTTCCTGGACTAGCACCAATGAGCCGTTCTTCTTCTCTGCTCGTTGAAAGATCAAAATCAGTGCTGAGCTACTGCTCTTCTTCTAAACCTGGTCTGAGTGACTTTCTCATGACTTCTTATCTCAACCAGAAGAACAAGAAGTGGGGAGCCCCTCTTTCCTGCTCTATCTCTATCTCTCTCTCTCCTCTTCTCTCCTTCGCTCTCTCTCTCTCTCTCTTTCTCTTCTCTCCTCTCTTCCTCTCCTCTCCTTCGCTCTCTCTCTCTTCTCATCCTCTCCTTCGCTCTCTCTCTCTCTGTCTCTTCTCTTCTCTCCTCTCCTTCGCTCTCTCTCTCTCCTCTCTTCTCTCCTCTCCTTCGCCTCTCTCTCTCTTCTCTTCTCTCCTCTCCTTCGCTCTCTCTCTCTCTCTCTCTCTATCTCTCTTCTCTTCTCTCCTCTCCTTCGCTCTCTCTCTCTTCTCTTCTTTCCTCTCCTCTCCTCTCCTTCACTCTCTCTATCTCTCTTCTCTCTCTCCTCTCCTTCGCTCTCTCTCTCTCTCTCTCTCTCTTCTCTCTCTCTCTCTCTCTCTCCTCTCCTTCGCTCTCTCTCTCTCTCTCTCTCTCTCTCTCTCTCTCTCTCTCTCTATCTCTCTTCTCTCCTCTCTCTCTCTCTCTCTCTCTCTCTGAGGGTGTCAGGTTATTGTCCGGTTCTGGCATTTAGGTCGCCACAGACTAGTACATGTCCCTGGGCCTGGAAATTATTGATTTCCCCCTCCAGGATGGAGAAGCTGTCTTCATTAAAATATGGGGATTCTAGTGGGGGGATATAGGTAGCACACAGGAGGACATTTTCTCTGTTAGGATCATTTCCTTTTGAATTTCTAGCCAAATGTAGAATGTTCCTGTTTTGATTAATTTAATGGAGTGAGTTAGGTCTGCTCTATACCAAATTAGCATACAGGGGGTATCTCTTCCCTGTTTCACACCTGGTAGTTTGGTGGATGGGACTACCAGCTCTCTGTAACCTAGAGGGCAACCAGTGGGTCCATCTCCTCTATACCAGGTTTCTTGCAGGATGACAATGTCTGTATTACCGATTTCTTTGGTGAAGTCCGGGTTTCTGCTCTTTAGGCCAAAGGCAGATGACCTCAGGCCTTGGATATTCCAGGATAATATAGTGAAGGCTTTGTGTTCCATAAAGTGTCCAATGTTGTTGGTTGAGTGGTTTGGCCTCAGGCCAGTAAGTGTGAGCAGAGCCTGTTGAGCATCTGGTACATGCCATTGGCTTGGGCGAGTGTAAGAGTGGGGGTTGGGCCTGTTTGCCCGCTCACTGCCTGGGCGTATGTGTGACTTCCATGTTGATGAGGCCCTCTTTGCGGGGGTGGGGTGCATGGGTGGGCAGAGGGGGCATAGGTCTGATTTGAGGGGGGCCTAAATAGGGTGTGGGCATGGTTGATGGGGGGGGGGGGGGGGGGGGGGTGGGGGGGTTGATTGGTTGGGGTGGGGGTGTGGATGTGGCTGGGGTTGCTGTGGTCTGGATGTAAGTCCTCTTGGCGTGGGTCCTCTATGTGTAGGTCCAGGGGGGGGGTCCTGCAGGTCTTGGAGGGTGTCTCGCTGGTCTGGGTGGGGTGTCTCGCTGGTCTGGGTGGGTGTCTCGCTGGTCTGGGTGGGGTGTCTCGCTGGTCTGGGTGGGGTGTCTCGCTGGTCTGGGTGGGGTGTCCTCGCTGGTCTGGGTGGGGTGTCTCGCTGGTCTGGGTGGGGGGTCTATTGATCTGGTCCTCCTGTGTGAAGTGTTGGGGGCTACGTTAGAGGGCGATGTCCTTTAGAGTTCGGGCAAAGGTGGGCACTGCTGCCTTGTAGAGGAGGACCTGGTCATAGAGGCTGTTCAAGTCCAGGGTGGAGTGGTGGGCACTGCTGCCTTGTAGAGGTGGACCTGGTCATAGAGGCTGTTCAAGTCCAGGGTGGAGTGGTGGGCACTGCTGCCTTGGAGAGGTGGACCTGGTCATAGAGGTTGTTCAAGTCCAGGGTGGAGTGGTGGGCACTGCTGCCTTGTAGAGGTGGACCTGGTCATAGAGGCTGTTCAAGTCCAGGGTGGAGTGGTGGGCACTGCTGCCTTGTAGAGGTGGACCTGGTCATAGAGGCTGTTCAAGTCCAGGGTGGAGTGGTGGGCACTGCTGCCTTGTAGAGGTGGGACCTGGTCATAGAGGCTGTTCAAGTCCAGGGTGGAGTGGTGGGCATTGCTGCCTTGTAGAGGTGGACCTGGTCATAGAGGCTGTTCAAGTCCAGGGTGGAGTGGTGGGCATTGCTGCCTTGTAGAGGTGGACCTGGTCATAGAGGCTGTTCAAGTCCAGGGTGGAGTGGTGGGCACTGCTGCCTTGTAGAGGTGGACTTGGTCATAGAGGCTGTTCAAGTCCAGGGTGGAGTGGTGGGCACTGCTGCCTTGTAGAGGTGGACCTGGTCATAGAGGCTGTTCAAGTCCAGGGTGGAGTGGTGGGCATTGCTGCCTTGTAGAGGTGGACCTGGTCATAGAGGCTGTTCAAGTCCAGGGTGGAGTGGTGGGCACTGCTGCCTTGTAGAGGTGGACCTGGTCATAGAGGCTGGTCAAGTCCAGGGAGGAGTGGTGGGCACTGCTGCCTTGTAGAGGTGGACCTGGTCATAGAGGCTGTTCAAGTCCAGGGTGGAGTGGTGGGCACTGCTGCCTTGTAGAGGAGGACCTGGTCATAGAGGCTGTTCAAGTCCAGGGTGGAGTGGTGGGCACTGCTGCCTTGTAGAGGAGGACCTGGTCATAGAGGCTGTTCAAGTCCAGGGTGGAGTGGTGGGCACTGCTGCCTTGTAGAGGTGGACCTAGTCATAGAGGCTGTTCAAGTCCAGGGTGGAGTGGTGGGCACTGCTGCCTTGTAGAGGTGGACCTGGTCATAGAGGCTGTTCAAGTCCAGGGTGGAGTGGTGGGCACTGCTGCCTTGTAGAGGTGGACCTGGTCATAGAGGCTGTTCAAGTCCAGGGTGGAGTGGTGGGCACTGCTGCCTTGTAGAGGTGGACCTGGTCATAGAGGCTGGTCAAGTCCAGGGAGGAGTGGTGGGCACTGCTGCCTTGTAGAGGTGGACCTGGTCATAGAGGCTGTTCAAGTCCAGGGTGGAGTGGTGGCACTGCTGCCTTGTAGAGGAGGACCTGGTCATAGAGGCTGTTCAAGTCCAGGGTGGAGTGGTGGGCACTGCTGCCTTGTAGAGGAGGACCTGGTCATAGAGGCTGTTCAAGTCCAGGGTGGAGTGGTGGGCACTGCTGCCTTGTAGAGGTGGACCTGGTCATAGAGGCTGTTTCAAGTCCAGGGTGGAGTGGTGGGCACTGCTGCCTTGTAGAGGTGGACCTGGTCATAGAGGCTGTTCAAGTCCAGGGTGGAGTGTGGGCACTGCTGCCTTGTAGAGGTGGACCTGGTCATAGAGGCTGTTCAAGTCCAGGGTGGAGTGGTGGGCACTGCTGCCTTGTAGAGGTGGACCTGGTCATAGAGGCTGTTCAAGTCCAGGGTGGAGTGGTGGGCACTGCTGCCTTGTAGAGGTGGACCTTGTCATAGAGGCTGGTCAAGTCCAGGGAGGAGTGGTGGGCACTGCTGCCTTGTAGAGGTGGACCTGGTCATAGAGGCTGTTCTAGTCCAGGGTGGAGTGGTGGGCACTGCTGCCTTGTAGAGGTGGACCTGGTCATAGAGGCTGTTCAAGTCCAGGGTGGAGTGGTGGGCACTGCTGCCTTGTAGAGGTGGACCTGGTCATAGAGGCTGTTCAAGTCCAGGGTGGAGTGGTGGGCACTGCTGCCTTGTAGAGGTGGACCTGGTCATAGAGGCTGTTCAAGTCCAGGGTGGTGTGGTTGGCACTGCTGCCTTGTAGAGGTGGACCTGGTCATAGAGGCTGTTCAAGTCCAGGGTGGAGTGGTGGGCACTGCTGCCTTGTAGAGGTGGACCTGGTCATAGAGGCTGTTCAAGTCCAGGGTGGAGTGGTGGGCACTGCTGTCATTGCCAACAAAGGGTATATAACAAAGTATTGAGTTAAACTTTTGTTATTGACCAAATACTTATTTTCCACCATAATTTGCAAATAAATTCATTAAAAATCCTACAATTTGATTTTCTGGATTTTTTTTCTCATTTTGTCTGTCATAGTTGATGTTGATGAAAATTACAGGCCTCTCTCATCTTTTAAGTGGGAGAACTTGCACAATTGGTGGCTGACTAAATACTTTTTTTGCCCCACTGTATCTCTCTCTCTCTCTATTCTCTGTCTCTGTCTCTCTCTCTCTCTCTCTGTCCTCTCTTTAATTCAATTCACTTCAAGGGGCTTTATTTGCATGGGAAACGTGTTAACATTGCCAAAGCAAGTGAGGTAGATAATATACAAAATACAACAGTAAACATTACACATATCTATCTATCTATCTCTCTGTCCCCTTTCATCTCTCTTCTCGCCCCTCTCTCTCTGTCCTCTCTTATCTTTCTTTTCTGTCCTCTCCTCTCTCTCTCTCCCCCCCCTCCCCCCCCCAGTGCATAACTTTTCACCCCCTAATAGTCAACACTTGGTAGAGCCACCTTTTGCATCAATTACAGCTGCAACAATCTTGGGCTATGTCTCTATAAGTTTGGCACATTTAGCCACTGGGATTTTTGCCCATTCTTTAAGGCAAAATTGCTCCAGCTCCTTCAAGTTGAATGGGTTTCTCTGGTTTACAGCAATCTTAGTTGGATTGAGGTCTGGGCTTTGACCAGGTCATTCCAAGACATGTACATGTTTCCCGTTAACCCACACAAGTGTTGCTTTTAGAGGTATGCTTAGGGTCATTGTCCTGCTGGAAGGTGAACCTCCGTCCCAGTCTCAAATCTCTGGAAGACTGAAACAGGTTTCCCTCAAGAATTTCCCTGTATTTAGCGCCATCCATCAATCCTTCAATTCTGACCAGTTTCCCTGGCCCTGCCGATGAAAAACATCCCCACAGCGTGATGCTGCCACCGCCATGCTTCACCGTAGGGATGGTGCCAGGATTTGTGCCAGACATAGCATTTTCCTTGATGGTCAAAAAGCAAAACAACATTTTCATCTGACCAGAGTTTAGTGGTGTTGCAGACTCTGAGGCCTTTCAGAACAGGTGTATATATACTGAAATCATGTGACAGATCATGTGACACTTAGATTTCACACAGGTGGACTTTATTTAACTAATTATGTGACTTCTGAAGGTAATTGGTTGCACCAGATCTCATTTAGGGGCTTCATAGCAAAGGGGGTAAATAGTGCACTCACCACTTTTCAGTTTTAAATGGTTTTATATTTTTTTTAAATACATAATACAAAATAATTTCACTTCACCAATTTTTACTATTTTGTGTATGTCCATGAAATCCAAATAAAAATCCATGTAAATTACAGGTTGTAATGCAACAAAATAGGAAAAATGACAAGAAGAATACTTTTGCAAGGCGCTGTATCTCTCTCTCTGTCCTCTCTTTATCTCTCTCTTCTCTCTCTCTTCTCTCTATCTCTCAGTCTGTCCTTTCTCTCGCGCTCTCTCTCTCTCTCTCTCTGTACCCTTTCTCTCTCTGTCTCTGTCTCTGTCTCTCTCTCTCTCTCTCTCTCTCTCTCTCTCTCTGTCTCTCTCCCTCTCTCTCTCTCTCTCCCCCTCTCTCTCTCTTTCTTAAAATGTTCTCCTCTCGCTGAATGCTTCCTTGGTCCTGTGCGATGCTTTTAAAGAGAAGGCTCCGTCTCCCCCTGAGAGGTTTAGTGGGGCTAACAGAAGATGTATGAGTGTGAAGAGGGAACAGATGGTTAAGGATAGGGGGAGGGAAGAATAGAGAGAGGTTAAACAGACAGAGGAAGGGAATAAAGATCAATAGCAGGTTCACCTGACCTATCTGTTTGATCTGCAGGTGGACTAGATCAATCTGGCTCATACCAGATTATTTTCCTCAGTAAAACTGATTGTAAAAACAGAACCCTTGTGAAGCTGGAAGACACCGTCGTTCTAAAGCAAACTGTTAAATCAGATCCATTGGTTGATCTGGATTCTAGAATCTTATTGTTGGAAGAGTTGCTCATTTCATTTCCTTATGGCTCCCTGCTCAAACTGCTCTCATGACATCAATAGCAGCCCTGATTAAATACCACGGCCAAACCATCAGTGTACCGATGCCATTTTTATAATGAAGCTGGATTTATAATACACTCAGTGGCCAGTAGGTACACCCATCTAGTGCCGGGTCAGACCACCTTTTGTTGCCTCCAGAAAAGCCTGAGTTCTTCAGGGTCATTGGAAACATTGGCATCAAGGGACTTAATGTGTCCCAGGAAAACATTCCCCACGCCATGACATCACCGCCACCGGCATGTACCGTTGACACCAAGCAGGACGGGTCCATGGGAGTCATGCTGCTTACGCCAAATCCTGACTCTGCCATCAGCATGACGCGACAGGAACCGGGATGTTTTTTCTCCTCCTCGGTTGTCCAGTGTTGGTGATGGCGTGCCCACTGGAGCGGCTTCTTCTTGTTTATAGCTGATAGGAGTGGAACCAGGTGTGGTCGTCTGCTGCAATAGCCAATCCGTGACAAGGACCGATGAGATGTGCGTTCCGAGAGGCCGTTCTTGCACCACCACTGTTGTTCTGAGCCGTTATTTTCCTGTTGACCGCTCTGTTAGCTTGCACCATTCTTGCAAATTCTCATTCAACCTCTCAACAACAAGCTGTTTTCATCCACAGGACTGCCCCTAACAGGATATGTTTTTCCTCTGTAAACCCTGGACACCGCTGTGCGTAAAAAGCCCAGGAGGCTGTTTCTGAGAGGAACAGGTGCGTCTGGCAACGACGCTCCAAGTCGCTCAGGTCAACTAGTTTTGCCCAATCTAACGTTCAATGGAACAGTAACTGAACGCCTCACTGCCTCTCTGACTGCTTTCATATAACAAGCCACGGTCACGTGACTCACGGTCTGCAGGAGCCATCCATTTTCGTGAACGCGGTAGTGTACCTAATAAACTGGCCACTGAGTGTACATTACAGTAGATGGTAAAACATCAAAAGTGATTTACTTTCTGAAGACCAGGAACCAGCTGAGCTACGCCTCCCCTATTCATCTGAGACTTCGTCCCAAACGCCACCCTATAGACACCCGGTCAAAAGTAGTGCACTGTACAGGGAATAGGGTTTCGTATGAGACGCACAATGTAGACTACACACCAGACAACACAATGTAGAGTACACACCAGACAACACAATGATCCAAACGACTGTACAATGTAGAGTACACACCAGACAACACAACGATCCAAACGACTGCACAATGTAGAGTACACACCAGACAACACAACGATCCAAACGACTGTACAATGTAGAGTACACACCAGACAACACAACGATCCAAACGACTGCACAATGTAGAGTACACACCAGACAACACAACGATCCAAACGACTGTACAATGTAGAGTACACACCAGACAACACAACGATCCAAACGACTGCACAATGTAGAGTACACACCAGACAACACAATGATCCAAACGACTGTACAATGTAGAGTACACACCAGACAACACAATGATCCAAACGACTGCACAATGTAGAGTACACACCAGACAACACAATGATCCAAACGACTGCACAATGTAGAGTACACACCAGACAACACAATGTAGAGTACACACCAGACAACACAATGATCCAAACGACTGCACAATGTAGAGTACACACCAGACAACACAATGTAGAGTACACTCCAGACAACACAATGTAGAGTACACTCCAGACAACACAATGTAGAGTACACTCCAGACAACACAATGTAGAGTACACTCCAGACAACACAATGTAGAGTACACACCAGACAACACAATGTAGAGTACACACCAGACAACACAATGTAGAGTACACACCAGACAACACAATGTAGAGTACACACCAGACAACACAATGTAGAGTACACACCAGACAACACAATGTAGAGTACACACCAGACAACACAATGTAGAGTACACACCAGACAACACAATGTAGAGTACACACCAGACAACACAATGTAGAGTACACACCAGACAACACAATGTAGAGTACACACCAGACAACACAATGTAGAGTACACACCAGACAACACAATGTAGAGTACACACCAGACAACACAATGTAGAGTACACACCAGACAACACAATGTAGAGTACACACCAGACAACACAATGTAGAGTACACACCAGACAACACAATGTAGAGTACACACCAGACAACACAATGTAGAGTACACACCAGACAACACAATGTAGAGTACACACCAGACAACACAATGTAGAGTACACACCAGACAACACAATGTAGAGTACACACCAGACAACACAATGTAGAGTACACACCAGACAACACAATGTAGAGTACACTCCAGACAACACAATGTAGAGTACACACCAGACAACACAATGTAGAGTACACACCAGACAACACAATGTAGAGTACACACCAGACAACACAATGTAGAGTACACACCAGACAACACAATGTAGAGTACACACCAGACAACACAATGTAGAGTACACACCAGACAACACAATGTAGAGTACACACCAGACAACACAATGTAGAGTACACACCAGACAACACAATGTAGAGTACACACCAGACAACACAATGTAGAGTACACACCAGACAACACAATGTAGAGTACACACCAGACAACACAATGTAGAGTACACACCAGACAACACAATGTAGAGTACACACCAGACAACACAATGTAGAGTACACACCAGACAACACAATGTAGAGTACACACCAGACAACACAATGTAGAGTACACACCAGACAACACAATGTAGAGTACACACCAGACAACACAATGTAGAGTACACACCAGACAACACAATGTAGAGTACACACCAGACAACACAATGTAGAGTACACTCCAGACAACACAACGATCCAAACGACTGTACAATGTAGAGTACACACCAGACAACACAATGTAGAGTACACACCAGACAACACAATGATCTGAACGACTGCATGCTGTATGTGTTCTCACTATGAACCATATCTCTGACACACAGTGTGACCCCCCCCCCCCCCCCCCCAGACAACAAGCTGGCCTCACTATGATGTAATTCACTTTATATAAGCCACAAACTCTTAGCCTGATTATTTACTGTTCTCCAATTTCACCCCCAAAACAACACATTGGTGTTTTTTTTTTTATCAACACAATCTTTCTGTACCAAACCTTGAGTTATTAGATGTATTGTATGATGAATGTCCCCCCCCCCCCCCCCCCCCCCCCCCCCCCCAACCATCACCCTCCATATTCCCACACGTTGTACAGTGAAGGTTTAATTATAAGAGCGGTTCAACCGAAGACTTAGCCAGTTTTCTTCTCTGTGTTGTTTCACGCCAGTAAAACACCTAGGACTCAAGTCAAATGATTTGCCACGGCTTAACTTCTTGGGTTTACTGCTAGACTAGACCTACACTAGACCTACACTACACCAGACCTACACTACACCAGACCTACACTACACTAGACCTACACTACACCAGACCTACACTAACCATGGGAGATTAATGACCGACTGTTCTCTCTAAAGAGATACTGTATGGTACCATGGGAGACCTACACTCTGCTGTTCTCTCTAAAGAGATACAGTATGGTACCATGGGAGACCTACACTCTGCTGTTCTCTGTAAAGAGATACCGTATGGTACCATGGGAGACCTACACTCTGCTGTTCTCTCTAAAGAGATACCGTATGGTACCATGGGAGACCTACACTCTGCTGTTCTCTCTAAAGAGATACCGTATGGTACCATGGGAGACCTACACTCTGCTGTTCTCTCTAAAGAGATACCGTATGGTACCATGGGAGACCTACACTCTGCTGTTCTCTGTAAAGAGATACCGTATGGTACCATGGGAGACCTACACTCTGCTGTTCTCTGTAAAGAGATACCGTATGGTACCATGGGAGACCTACACTCTGCTGTTCTCTCTAAAGAGATACCGTATGGTACCATGGGAGACCTACACTCTGCTGTTCTCTCTAAAGAGATACCGTATGGTACCATGGGAGACCTACACTCTGCTGTTCTCTGTAAAGAGATACCGTATGGTACCATGGGAGACCTACACTCTGCTGTTCTCTCTAAGGAGATACCGTATGGTACCATGGGAGACCTACACTCTGCTGTTCTCTGTAAAGAGATACCGTATGGTACCATGGGAGACCTACACTCTGCTGTTCTCTCTAAAGAGATACCGTATGGTACCATTGGAGACCTACACTCTGCTGTTCTCTCTAAAGAGATACCGTATGGTACCATGGGAGATCTACACTCTGCTGTTCTCTCTAAAGAGATACCGTATGGTACCATGGGAGACCTACACTCTGCTGTTCTCTCTAAAGAGATACCGTATGGTACCATGGGAGACCTACACTCTGCTGTTCTCTCTAAAGAGACACCGTATGGTACCATGGGAGATCTACACTCTGCTGTTCTCTCTAAAGAGACACCGTATGGTACTATGGGAGACCTACACTCTGCTGTTCTCTGTAAAGAGATACCGTATGGTACCATGGGAGACCTACACTGCTGTTCTCTCTAAAGAGATACCGTATGGTACCATGGGAGACCTACACTCTGCTGTTCCCTGTAAAGATATACCATATGGTACCACGGGAGACCTACACTCTGCTGTTCTCTGTAAAGTGATACCGTATGGGTGTATGATTTCCTAGACTGTAACCTACAGTATATACTTCCACCGTCAACAAATATATAGTGAACTATATAGCCAGGGTTAACTGGGAGAGCTTCAAATCTACCAAACATGCTGCAAGGAATGAGCTGCGACATATTGTTGAAGTTTTGAAGGTCTGTTGTTGAACTCTATTGTTAGCATTTCAGCATGAACACTAGACCTACACTAGACCAGACCCACACTAGACCAGACCTACACTAGACCAGACCCACACTAGACCAGACCTACACTAGACCAGACCTACACTAGACCAGACCTACACTAGACCAGACCTACACTAGACCAGACCTACACTAGACCAGACCTACAGTAGACCTACACTAGACCAGACCTACACTAGACCAGACCTACACTAGACCAGACCTACACTAGACCAGACCTACACTAGACCAGACCTACACTAGACCAGACCTACAGTAGACCTACACTAGACCAGACCTACACTAGACCAGACCTACACTAGACCAGACCTACACTAGACCAGACCTACACTAGACCAGACCTACAGTAGACCTACACTAGACCAGACCTACACTAGACCAGACCTACAGTAGACCTACACTAGACCAGACCTACACTAGACCAGACCTACACTAGACCAGACCTACACTAGACCAGACCTACACTAGACCAGACCTACACTAGACCAGACCTACAGTAGACCTACACTAGACCAGACCTACACTAGACCAGACCTACACTAGACCAGACCTACACTAGACCAGACCTACACTAGACCAGACCTACAGTAGACCTACACTAGACCAGACCTACACTAGACCAGACCTACAGTAGACCTACACTAGACCTACACTAGACCAGACCCACACTAGACCAGACCTACACTAGACCTACACTAGACCAGACCTACACTAGGCCAGACCTACACTAGACCTACACTAGACCAGACCTACACTAGACCAGACCTACACTAGACCAGACCTACACCAGACTTACACTACACCAGACCTACACTAGACCTACACTACACTTGATCTACACCAGACCTACACTACACTAGACCTACACTACACCAGACCTACACTACACCAGACCTACACTACACCAGACCTACACTACACTTGATCTACACTAGACCTAGACTACACTAGACCTACACTACACTTGATCTACACTAGACCTAGACTACACCAGACCTACACTACACCAGACCTACACTACACCAGACCTACACTACACTAGACCAACCCTACACTACACCTACACCAGACCTACACTACACCAGACCTACACTAGACCTACACTACACTAGACCTACACTACACTTGATCTACACTAGACCTAGACTACACCAGACCTACACTACACCAGACCTACACTACACCAGACCTACACTACACTAGACCAACCCTACACTACACCTACACCAGACCTACACTACACCAGACCTACACTAGACCAACCCTACACTACACCTACACCAGACCTACACTACACCAGACCTACACTACACCAGACCTACACTAGACCAACACTACCCTACACTACACCAGACCTACACTAGACCAACACTACCCTACACTACACCAGACCTACACTACACCAGACCTACACTAGACCAACCCTACACTACACCTACACTAGACCTACACTACACCAGACCTACACTAGACCAACCCTACACTACACCTACACCAGACCTACACTACACCAAACCTACACTACACTACACCAGACCTACACTACACCAGACCTACACTACACTAGACCAACCCTACACTACACCTACACCAGACCTACACTACACCAGACCTACACTAGACCAACCCTACACTACACCTACACCAGACCTACACTACACCAAACCTACACTACACTACACCAGACCTACACTACACCAGACCTACACTACACTACACCAGACCTACACTACACCAGACCTACACTACACTACACCAGACCTACACTACACTACACCAAACCTACACTACACCAGACCTACACTACACCAGACCTACACTACACTACACCAGACCTACACTACACCAGACCTACACTACACTACACCAGACCTACACTACACCAAACCTACACTACACTACACCAGACCTACACTACACCAGACCTACACTACACCAGACCTACACTAGACCAACCCTACACTACACCAGACCTACACTACACCAGACCTACACTACACCAGACCTACACCAAACCTACCCTACACTACACCAGACCTACACTACACTACACCAGACCTACATGGATTGGTTGCATCCATGCACTTTGGCTATTGGGTTGAGGTCTCTCTTTCAGTGTCAGACTGGCAAGCAGGTAGGCAGAGAGGCAGGTAGGCAGAGAGGCAGGTAGGCAGAGAGGCAGGTAGGCAGAGAGGCAGGCAGGCAGGTAGGCAGAGAGGCAGGTAGGCAGAGAGGCAGGCAGGCAGAGAGGCAGGTAGGCAGAGAGGCAGGCAGGCAGAGAGGCAGGTAGGCAGAGAGGCAGGTAGGCAGAGAGGCAGGTAGGCAGAGAGGCAGGCAGGCAGGTAGGCAGAGAGGCAGGTAGGCAGAGAGGCAGGCAGGCAGAGAGAGAAGCAAGCAGGTAGGCAGAGAGGCATGTAGGCAGAGAGGCAGGCAGGCAGATAGGCAGGCAGGCAGAGAGAGAAGCAAGCAGATAGGCAGAGAGGCAGGCAGGCAGAGAGGCAGGCAGGCAGAGAGAGAGAGAGAAGCAAGCAGATAGGAAGGCAGGCAGGCAGGCAGAGAGGCAGGCAGGCAGAGAGGCAGATAGGCAGGCAGGCAGAGAGGCAGGCAGGCAGGTAGGCAGAGAGGCAGGCAGGCAGAGAGGCAGGCAGGCAGAGAGAAAGAGAGAGAAGCAAGCAGATAGGAAGGCAGGCAGAGAGGCAGGCAGGCAGAGAGGCAGGCAGGCAGGCAGAGAGGCAGGTAGGCAGATAGGCAGGCAGGTAGGCAGAGAGGCAGAGAGGCAGGCAGGCAGAGAGAGAAGCAAGCAGATAGGCAGAGAGGCAGGCAGGTAGGCAGAGAGGCAGGCAGGCAGGCAGAGAGGCAGGCAGGCAGGTAGGCAGAGAGGCAGGCAGGCAGAGAGAGAAGCAAGCAGATAGGCAGAGAGGCAGGCAGGCAGAGAGGCAGGCAGGCAGAGAGGCAGGCAGGCAGAGAGAGAGAGAGAAGCAATCAGATAGGCAGGCAGGCAGATAGGCAGGCAGGAAGACAGATTGACAGGCTGGCAGGAAGACAGGAAGACAGGCATGCAGGCATGCAGATTGTGTTTAAATAGCAGCCTCCTCTCTGGACTGCATTGCAGAGGGAGTAGAGTGAGTGATACATATGCCTTTGTTTGTCAGTGTTGGCATCTCATGCACCCAAGTCCCTACCCTCAGATCTACTGCCAAGGACCCTTAATTGGCACAGAAGTAGGAGAGGAGGAGGGAATGAGGGGAGGAGGGGAGAAGAGGAGGGGAGGGGAGGAGGGGAGAGGAGGAGAGAAGGAGAGAAGGAGGGGAGAGGAGGAGGGGAGAGGGGGAGAGGAGGAGAGGAGGAGGAGAGGAGGAGAGGAGGGGAGGAGAGGAGGAGGAGGAGGGGAGGAAAGGAGGAGGAGGAGGGGAGGAGGAGGAGGAGAGGAGGAGAGGAGAGGAGAAGGGGAGAGGAGGAGGGGAGAGGAGGGGAGGAGGAGGAGGGGAGGAGGAGGAGAAGAGGAGAGGAGAAGGGGAGAGGAGGAGGGGAGAGGAGGGGAGGAGGAGGAGGGGTAAGGACGAGGGGAGGAGGGGAGGAGAGGAGGAGGGGAGGAGGAGAGGAGGAGAGGAGGAGGGGTAGCCTTTGTATTCTCCCCCGTTCCTTTCTTCACCCTTTTATGCCGTTCAAAGTAATTGTGAGGAAGTCAATGTAGGATCTCTCTCTCTGGCTGGCTGGCTGGCTGGCTGGCTGGCTGGCTGGCTGGCTAGGGAACGTCTTGGCATGACAGATGGATGGGGTTCAGCTTCAGCGGCTCCATCTCAAATGGTGTCCTATTCCCTATATATATATAGTGCACTACTTCTGACCAGAGCGCTATTGGACCTTGGTCCAAAGAAGTGCACTATAAAGGGAGCATGGTACCATTTGGGTCTGAGCCAACGTCTCTCTGCAGAATGTCTTCGAGCTCAGAGCCTTGTCTTGTCTTGTTTGGCACATTGAAATGAACAGAGCGCTGATCGGTGCTGGAGAATTCACTGTGTACACAAGGTGCATGCTAAGGTGCTCCTCCTTGAATGGAGCTTTTAAAACCTATTATCCCTAGTCTGAAAGAAAGGCGAGGTGGGGGGGGGTGGTGGGGGGGGGGCAAGGGGGAGGTGAAGACGTCCATCAGTGGTCATTTCTACTGGTAATGAGCTACATCGAGGACCAAGGCCTCAAAGAGGTTCTTCTG
>NC_048579.1:77785789-77815789 GCF_013265735.2 Oncorhynchus mykiss | reverse complement strand
TGCTTATGTAGTGCACTACTTTTCACCAGGGCTGCTCGCACTTCCTGATCCCTGGCCAACAGTAGGGACACAGGGGGCCATTTGGGATGGACTCCACAGCACACTTTTTTTCCTGGTGGTTTTTCTCAAGGACTTATTGGCAGGCCAGGTCCTCCTCTTATCACTCTGTAGTCTGGTTTAAAGGGGAGGCCAGGTCCTCCTCTTATCACTCTGTAGTCTGGTTTAAAGGGGAGGCCAGGTCCTCCTCTTATCACTCTGTAGTCTGGTTTAAAGGGGAGGCCAGGTCCTCCTCTTATCACTCTGTAGTCTGGTTTAAAGGGGAGGCCAGGTCCTCCTCTTATCACTCTGTAGTCTGGTTTAAAGGGGAGGCCAGGTCCTCCTCTTATCACTCTGTAGTCTGGTTTAAAGGGGAGGCCAGGTCCTCCTCTTATCACTCTGTAGTCTTCCTTAATTAAAGGGTTGGCCAGGTCCACTGTAGTCTACCTTAAAGGGGAGGTCAGGTCTTTCTCTGATCCCTCTGTAGTCTACCTTAAAGGGGAGGCCAGGTCCTCCTCTGATCCCTCTGTTGTCTGCCTTAAATGAAGGCCAGGTCCTCTTCTGATCCCTCTGTTGTTTGCCTTAAAGGGGAGGCCAGGTCCTCCTCTGATCGCTCTGTTGTCTGCCTTAAAGGGGAGACCAGGTCCTTTGTATTCTGCCTTAAATGGGAGGCCAGGTCCTCTGTATTCTACCTTAAAGGGGAGGCCAGGTCCTCTTCTGATCCCTCTGTTGTCTGCCTTAAAGGGGAGGCCAGGTCCTCTGTATTCTACCTTAAAGGGGAGGCCAGGTCCTCTGTATTCTACCTTAAAGGGGAGGCCAGGTCCTCCTCTGATCCCTCTGTGGTCTGCCTTAAAGGGGGAGAGAACTATCCCGAGAATCCAGTACACCCGCATGCTTCCACAGTCGCTCCCCTTGTTTTCCCCAAGCAGACCAAAATAGCCTCTGATGGAGAATGCGAAAGTGTAAACGGGATATGGAGGGTCGCTGTCTTGGATTTTCGACGGCTCAGTGGTTTCCATAGCGCTGGACTGCAACTCTCGTAAACAAACAGAAACACACACAGTGTGAGTCCTAAATGACACCGTATTTCCAATATAGTGCACTACTTTTGACCAGAGCCCTATGGCCCTGTTTTCCCTACAGTTCACTACTTAGGGCAGGTTGCCCTATAGTGCACTACTTAGGGCCTGGTTTCCCTATAGTGCACTACTTAGGGCCTGGTTTCCCTATAGTGCACTACTTTTGACCAGAGCCCTAAGGGCCTATTCCCTATATACTACTTAGTAGTGCACTTTATAGGAAATAGGGTGCCATTTGGGATGAGACCATTCTCCACTGTCCTAAAATGCTCTCCTACTCTCATCTGCATAAATTATAAGCTCTGACTTGACCTGGCCTTTGTTCACTCCAAGGGTGATCGTTTCTAGTTCTGCTATCTTTCACTCCAAGGTGATCATTTCTAGTTCTGCCTTCTTTCAATCCAAGGTGATCGTGTCTAGTTCTGCCTTCTTTCACTCCAAGTTGATCGTTTCTAGTTCTGCCTTATTTCACTCTAGTTCTGCCTTCTTTCACTCCAAGGTGATCGTTTCTAGTTCTGCCTTCTTTCACTCCAAGGTGATCGTGTCTAGTTCTGCCTTCTTTCACTCCAAGGTGATCGTTTCTAGTTCTGCCTTCTTTCACTCCAAGGTGATCGTGTCTAGTTCTGCCTTCTTTCACTCCAAGGTGATCGTGTCTAGTTCTGCCTTCTTTCACTCCAAGGTGATCGTGTCTAGTTCTGCCTTCTTTCACTCCAAGGTGATCGTGTCTAGTTCTGCCTTCTTTCACTCCAAGGTGATCGTGTCTAGTTCTGCCATCTTTCACTCCAAGGTGATCGTGTCTAGTTCTGCCTTCTTTCACTCCAAGGTGATCGTGTCTAGTTCTGCCTTCTTTCACTCCAAGGTGATCGTGTCTAGTTCTGCCTTCTTTCACTCCAAGGTGATCGTGTCTAGTTCTGCCTTCTTTCACTCCAAGGTGATCGTGTCTAGTTCTGCCTTCTTTCACTCCAAGGTGATTGTGTCTAGTTCTGCCTTCTTTCACTCCAAGGTGATCGTGTCTAGTTCTGCCTTCTTTCACTCCAAGGTGATCGTGTCTAGTTCTGCCTTCTTTCACTCCAAGGTGATCGTGTCTAGTTCTGCCATCTTTCACTCCAAGGTGATCGTGTCTAGTTCTGCCTTCTTTCACTCCAAGGTGATCGTTTCTAGTTCTGCCATCTTTCACTCCAAGGTGATCGATTCTAGTTCTAACTTCTTTCACTCCAAGGTGATCGATTCTAGTTCTAACTTCTTTCACTCCAAGGTGATCGTTTCTAGTTCTGCCTTCTTTCACTCCAAGGTGATCGTTTCTAGTTCTAACTTCTTTCACTCCAAGGTGATCGTTTCTAGTTCTGCCTTCTTTCACTCCAAGGTGATGGTTTCTAGTTCTGCCTTCTTTCACTCCAAGGTGATCGATTCTAGTTCTAACTTCTTTCACTTCAAGGTGATCGTGTCTAGTTCTGCCTTCTTTCACTCCAAGGTGATCGTTTCTAGTTCTGCCTTCTTTCACTCCAAGGTGATCGTTTCTAGTTCTAACTTCTTTCACTCCAAGGTGATCGTGTCTAGTTTATTCTGGAGATGATTGAGCTCCGACTTCTCTTCATAGATCTTAGAGAGCTGCTGTCTGTTCCGTCCGGTCTGTTAGATATCACACACACACACACACACACACACACACACACACACACACACACACACACACACACACACACACACACACACACACACACACTACCTGAGGTCTGTTAGATATCTTGGCTGTCCTGACCCTGGCTGGCCAGCTGTGTTAAATGAATGAGAGTGTGCTGCTCTCTGCTAATGACTCTTCCAGGCCCCATTCATCTCCATTCATATAGTGATACTCTGGTTGTACTTGGCTTGTCACTGTTTCGCCTCAGGCTGGGTGCTGATGAGTCTCTCACCGTAGGGCTCTTCAGACATAGTGGTGTGGGGGAGGGGGTGATGGGTATCTCACTGTAGGGCTCTTCAGACATAGTGGTGTAGAGGAGGGGGTGATGGGTCTCTCACCATAGGGCTCTTCAGACATGGTGGTGTGGGGGAGGGGGTGATGTGTCTCTCACCGTAGGGCTCTTCAGACATGGTGGTGTGGGGGAGGGGGTGATGGGTCTCTCACCATAGGGCTCTTCAGACATGGTGGTGGGGGGGGGGGTGATGGGTCTCTCACCGTAGGGCTCTTCAGACACGGTGGTGGGGGATGGGGTGATAGGTCTCTCATCATAGGGCTCTTCAGACATAGTGGTGTAGAGGACGGGGTGATGGGTCTCTCACCGTAGGGCTCTTCAGACATGGTGGTGGGGGGGAGGGGGTGATGGGTCTCTCACCATAGTGCTCTTCAGACATGGTGGTGGGGGGGAGGGGGTGATGGGTCTCTCACCATAGTGCTCTTCAGACATGGTGGTGGGGGGGAGAGGGTGATAGGTCTCTCACCATAGGGCTCTTCAGACATGGTGGTGGGGGGGAGGGGGTGATGGGTCTCTCACCATAGGGCTCTTCAGACATGGTGGTGGGGGGGAGGGGGTGATGGGTCTCTCACCATAGGGCTCTTCAGACATGGTGGTGGGGGGGAGGTGGTGATGGGTCTCTCACCATAGGGCTCTTCAGACATGGTGGTGTAGAGGAGGTGGTGATGGGTCTCTCACCATAGGGCTCTTCAGACATGGTGGTGGGGGGGAGGGGGTGATAGGTCTCTCACCATAGGGCTCTTCAGACATGGTGGTGGGGGGAGGGGGTGATGGGTCTCTCACCATAGGGCTCTTCAGACATGGTGGTGGGGGGGGAGGGGGTGATGGGTCTCTCACCATAGGGCTCTTCAGACATGGTGGTGGGGGGGAGGGGGTGATGGGTCTCTCACCATAGTGCTCTTCAGACATGGTGGTGGGGGGGAGAGGGTGATAGGTCTCTCACCATAGGGCTCTTCAGACATGGTGGTGGGGGGGAGGGGGTGATGGGTCTCTCACCATAGGGCTCTTCAGACATGGTGGTGGGGGGGAGGGGGTGATGGGTCTCTCACCATAGGGCTCTTCAGACATGGTGGTGGGGGGGAGGTGGTGATGGGTCTCTCACCATAGGGCTCTTCAGACATGGTGGTGTAGAGGAGGTGGTGATGGGTCTCTCACCATAGGGCTCTTCAGACATGGTGGTGGGGGGGAGGGGGTGATAGGTCTCTCACCATAGGGCTCTTCAGACATGGTGGTGGGGGGAGGGGGTGATGGGTCTCTCACCATAGGGCTCTTCAGACATGGTGGTGGGGGGAGGGGGTGATGGGTCTCTCACCATAGGGCTCTTCAGACATGGTGGTGGGGGGGGAGGGGGTGATGGGTCTCTCACCATAGGGCTCTTCAGACATGGTGGTGTAGAGGAGGTGGTGATGGGTCTCTCACCATAGGGCTCTTCAGACATGGTGGTGGGGGGGAGGGGGTGATGGGTCTCTCACCATAGTGCTCTTCAGACATGGTGGTGGGGGGGAGGGGGTGATGGGTCTCTCACCATAGGGCTCTTCAGACATGGTGGTGGGGGGGAGGGGGTGATGGGTCTCTCACCATAGTGCTCTTCAGACATGGTGGTGGTGGGGAGGGGGTGATAGGTCTCTCACCATAGGGCTCTTCAGACATGGTGGTGGGGGGAGGGGGTGATAGGTCTCTCACCATAGGGCTCTTCAGACATGGTGGTGGGGGGAGGGGGTGATGGGTCTCTCACCATAGGGCTCTTCAGACATGGTGGTGGGGGGGGAGGGGGTGATAGGTCTCTCACCATAGGGCTCTTCAGACATGGTGGTGTAGAGGAGGTGGTGATGGGTCTCTCACCATAGGGCTCTTCAGACATGGTGGTGTAGAGGAGGGGGTGATAGGTCTCTCACCATAGGGCTCTTCAGACATAGTGGTGTGGGGGAGGGGGTGATGGGTCTCTCACCATAGGGCTCTTCAGACATGGTTGTGGTGGGGAGGAGGGGGTGATAGGGGTGATAGGGCTCAGTGCTAATAGATGTGTTTAAAGAGCAAGAGGATACGGGATCAGTGGAAATGATTCACACTGAAGCAGAAGGACACCTCCTAAATTCCACCCTATTCCCTATGCAGTGCACAATCTTTAACAAGGGCCCATTTTGGATACAACCACAAGTGTTGTTTTCTCTTGAACTTTTACTAAACACTGCCTTGTGAATGTTTCCAAGTCTCTGAGACGGTACTTGGGGTGCGGTATGAAATGACACACCACTGGCCTGGCGGCGTGTTAAATGAGTTTGAAATGCTAAACCTCTAAAACGAATACATCTACTCAAACTTTTTTTTTTCTCTCCATATTTATCTAGGAAGAAAATAGTTTTTTTTTTTTTTTTTTGTGAAATAACTGCAGTGTGTTGTTGAAATCTCATGTGAGATCCGTTCCACTCCACTGGTGCTCTTTGTTGAAAGAGAACGGGCGCTTAGCAAGTCCAAGCATCGCGCCAGAGAAATAATTTAATTAATCTGAAAACATCTCTCCAAGACGTCTGAACCGCGACCTCCGCAGGTGGAAAAATAAAAGTTGGCCCAAAATGTGGCGGTTGTAATTGGCACCGCAGTAAATTGGCTTGTTCTCTGTGAAAAAAACCCCTTGTGACAGACAGGTCTTTAGAACGGTACCAGCTAGAATGGAAATATTGTGTATGTGAGATCGACCAGCCGGGCGACTGCCTCAGGACTGGACTGGCCGTAAAATATGTGACCCGCTTCCCAAATGGCACACTCTTCCCTATTTAGTGCACTACTTTTAAGCAGAGCCCTATGGGTCCTGGTCAAAAGTAGTGCACTAAATAGGGAATAGGGTGCCATTTGGGACGCGTGTTGTCTTGACATGTCCCTCTACATTGATTGATTCAGCCTGGAGTATGAGTAGTGTGGAAACTCCACTAACACGTTAGATGTTTATGTGTTGGGAAGCGGTTCAAGGTTTGTCTCGACCAATTTGGGCCAACTATTACAACCCCCTTCACCCTCAGACAGGAACAAAGTCAAGGGGTGATTACCTTTTACTACCCCTAAACAAGAAATGAGTGTGAACATACACACATACAAACACAGACCCTGTGTCCCACTAACAGTCTGTCTGTCAAACACAGACCCTGTGTCCCACTAACAGTCCATCTGTCAAACACAGACCCAGTGTCTCACTAACAGTCTGTCTGTCAAACACAGACCCAGTGTCCCACTAACAGTCAAACACAGACCCTGTGTCCCACTAACAGTCCATCTGTCAAACACAGACCCAGTGTCCCACTAACAGTCCATCTGTCAAACACAGACCCAGTGTCCCACTAACAGTCCATCTGTCAAACACAGACCCAGTGTCCCACTAACATACAAACACAGACCCAGTGTCTCACTAACAGTCTGTCTGTCAAACACAGACCCAGTGTCTCACTAACAGTCCATCTGTCAAACACAGACCCAGTGTCTCACTAACAGTCTGTCTGTCAAACACAGACCCAGTGTCTCACTAACAGTCCATCTGTCAAACACAGACCCAGTGTCCCACTAACAGTCAAACACAGACCCTGTGTCCCACTAACAGTCAAACACAGACCCTGTGTCCCACTAACAGTCCATCTGTCAAACACAGACCCTGTGTCCCACTAACAGTCCATCTGTCAAACACAGACCCAGTGTCCCACTAACAGTCCATCTGTCAAACACAGACCCAGTGTCCCACTAACAGTCAAACACAGACCCAGTGTCTCACTAACAGTCAAACACAGACCCAGTGTCTCACTAACAGTCAAACACAGACCCAGTGTCTCACTAACAGTCAAACCACAGACCCAGTGTCCCACTAACAGTCTGTCTGTCAAACACAGACCCAGTGTCTCACTAACAGTCAAACACAGACCCAGTGTCTCACTAACAGTCAAACCACAGACCCAGTGTCCCACTAACAGTCTGTCTGTCAAACACAGACCCAGTGTCTCACTAACAGTCTGTCTGTCAAACACAGACCCAGTGTCTCACTAACAGTCAAACACAGACCCAGTGTCCCACTAACAGTCAAACACAGACCCAGTGTCCCACTAACAGTCTGGCTGTCAAACACAGACCCAGTGTCTCACTAACCGTCAAACACAGACCCAGTGTCCCACTAACAGTCTGTCTGTCAAACACAGACCCAGTGTCTCACTAACAGTCAAACACAGACCCAGTGTCTCACTAACAGTCTGTCTGTCAAACGCAGACCCAGTGTCTCACTAACAGTCAAACACAGACCCAGTGTCTCACTAACAGTCTGTCTGTCAAACACAGACCCAGTGTCTCACTAACAGTCTGTCTGTCAAACACAGACCCAGTGTCTCACTAACAGTCTGTCTGTCAAACGCAGACCCAGTGTCTCACTAACAGTCAAACACAGACCCAGTGTCTCACTAACAGTCTGTCTGTCAAACACAGACCCAGTGTCTCACTAACAGTCTGTCTGTCAAACACAGACCCAGTGTCTCACTAACAGTCTGTCTGTCAAACACAGACCCAGTGTCCCACTAACAGTCTGTCTGTCAAACACAGACCCAGTGTCTCACTAACAGTCAAACACAGACCCAGTGTCTCACTAACAGTCAAACACAGACCCAGTGTCCCACTAACAGTCAAACACAGACCCAGTGTCTCACTAACAGTCAAACACAGACCCAGTGTCCCACTAACAGTCTGTCTGTCAAACACAGACCCAGTGTCTCACTAACAGTCTGTCTGTCAAACACAGACCCAGTGTCCCACTAACAGTCTGTCTGTCAAACACATACCCAGTGTCCCACTAACAGTCAAACACAGACCCAGTGTCTCACTAACAGTCAAACACAGACCCAGTGTCCCACTAACAGTCCCATCTGTCAAACACAGACCCAGTGTCCCACTAACAGTCAAACACAGACCCAGTGTCTCACTAACAGTCTGTCTGTCAAACACAGACCCAGTGTCTCACTAACAGTCCCATCTGTCAAACACAGACCCAGTGTCTCACTAACAGTCCCATCTGTCAAACACAGACCCAGTGTCTCACTAACAGTCTGTCTGTCAAACACAGACCCAGTGTCTCACTAACAGTCCCATCAGTCAAACACAGACCCAGTGTCCCACTAACAGTCAAACACAGACCCAGTGTCTCACTAACAGTCTGTCTGTCAAACACAGACCCAGTGTCCCACTAACAGTCTGTCTGTCAAACACAGACCCAGTGTCTCACTAACAGTCTGTCTGTCAAACACAGACCCAGTGTCTCACTAACAGTCCCATCTGTCAAACACAGACCCAGTGTCTCACTAACAGTCTGTCTGTCAAACACAGACCCAGTGTCTCACTAACAGTCTGTCTGTCAAACACAGACCCAGTGTCTCACTAACAGTCCCATCTGTCAAACACAGACCCAGTGTCTCACTAACAGTCCCATCAGTCAAACACAGACCCAGTGTCTCACTAACAGTCCCATCTGTCAAACACAGACCCAGTGTCCCACTAACAGTCCCATCTGTCAAACACAGACCCAGTGTCTCACTAACAGTCCCATCTGTCAAACACAGACCCAGTGTCTCACTAACAGTCCCATCTGTCAAACACAGACCCAGTGTCTCACTAACAGTCCCATCTGTCAAACACAGACCCAGTGTCTCACTAACAGTCCCATCTGTCAAACACAGACCCAGTGTCTCACTAACAGTCCCATCTGTCAACCCTGAAAGTCAATCTGACTGCCAGCTTTGTTTCGTTTACATGTTCAGTCTCTGTTTACACTGAGACATACTAAGTATTGATGTATGACTCTGTTAACAAGGGAATGAGCTTCTCTGTGGTAATGGTATTTTCTACGTTGTGAGAAGTCGTGCCGTGCCGTAACTTCAGGCCTGGTCCAGGGTTGCCTGAGTCAGATCATACAGGTCTATATGTTCTCGTCAATGTAACCGTTGTCAAGGAGACTTTATTTTAGTGGACCGTTGTGTCACCTCGTAAATCCTTGAACCTATGAATGGTGATTGACTGAGTACGTTAAGCCAGTTACTGTTTAACGTTAATGAAGCTTCCTGCGTTCTGTTGGAGTCCGGCTGCGTTGCCTGCTTCGTGTTAACACTCCAGAGACACAACATCGACTACTGTGTGCTGGCTGTGTGTGTGTGTGTGTGTGTGTGTGTGTGTGTGTGTGTGTGTGTGTGTGTGTGTGTGTGTGTGTGTGTGTGTGTGTGTGTGTGTGTGTGTGTGTGTGTGTGTGTGTGTGTGTGTGTGTGTGTGCTGGCAGTGTGTCTGTGTGTGTGTGTGTGTGCTGGCAGTGTGTCTGTGTGTGTGCGCAATCGCATGTTTCTGTATATAAGCATGTGTGTGTTTCTCTCTGTGTGTGTTTCTCTCTGTGTGTGTATTACTGAGCCCCGCAACACTATACTGATCTTGCGCTAGGCTGAAGCCTGGGCCATCACCCCCCCTTATCAGAGCTGGGCCATCACCTCCCCTTATCAGAGCCAGAGCTGGGCCATCACCTCCCCTTATCAGAGCCAGAGCTGGGCCATCACCTCCCCTTATCAGAGCTGGGCCATCACCCCCCTTAACAGAACCAGAGCTGGGCGATCACCCCCCCTAACAGAACCAGAGCTGGGCCATCACCCCCCCTTATCAGAGCCAGAGCTGGGCCATCACCCTCCTTATCAGAGCCAGAGCTGGGCCATCACCTCCCCTTATCAGAGCTGGGCCATCACCCCCCTTATCAGAGCCAGAGCTGGGCCATCACCTCCCCTTATCAGAGCTGGGCCATCACCCCCCTTAACAGAACCAGAGCTGGGCGATCACCCCCCCTAACAGAACCAGAGCTGGGCCATCACCCCCCCTTATCAGAGCCAGAGCTGGGCCATCACCTCCCCTTATCAGAGCTGGGCCATCACCCCCCTTACCAGAACCAGAGCTGGGCCATCACCCCACCCCCCCTTATCAGAGCCAGAGCTGGGCCATCACCCCCCCTTACCAGAGCCAGAGCTGGGCCATCACCTCCCCTTATCAGAGCTGGGCCATCACCCCCCCTTACCAGAGCCAGAGCTGGGCCATCACCTCCCCTTATCAGAGCTGGGCCATCACCCCCCTTACCAGAACCAGAGCTGGGCCATCACCTCCCCTTATCAGAGCTGGGCCATCACCCCCCTTATCAGAACCAGAGCTGGGCCATCACCCCCCCTTATCAGAGCCAGAGCTGGGCCATCACCTCCCCTTATCAGAGCTGGGCCATCACCCCCCTTACCAGAACCAGAGCTGGGCCATCACCCCACCCCCCCTTATCAGAGCCAGAGCTGGGCCATCACCCCCCCTTACCAGAGCCAGAGCTGGGCCATCACCTCCCCTTATCAGAGCTGGGCCATCACCCCCCCTTACCAGAGCCAGAGCTGGGCCATCACCTCCCCTTATCAGAGCTGGGCCATCACCCCCCTTACCAGAACCAGAGCTGGGCCATCACCTCCCCTTATCAGAGCTGGGCCATCACCCCCCTTATCAGAGCCAGAGCTGGGCCATCACCCCCCTTATCAGAGCCAGAGCTGGGCCATCACCCCCCTTATCAGAGCCAGAGCTGGGCCATCACCCCCCTTATCAGAGCCAGAGCTGGGCCATCACCCCCTTTATCAGAGCCAGAGCGGGGCCATCACCCTCTTTATCAGAGCCAGAGCTGGGCCATCATACTTCGTGGTGTAAGGGGCACTGGGAACTCATATGGGGTCTGCATCCTAAACTGAACTCTATTCTCTATATACAGTAGTGGAGGGGAACTCATATGGGGTCTACATCCTAAACTGAACCCTATTCTCTATATACAGTAGTGGAGGGGAACTCATATGGGGTCTACATCCTAAACTGAACCATATTCTCTATATACAGTAGTGGAGGGGAACTCATATGGGGTCTACATCCTAAACTGAACCCTATTCTCTATATACAGTAGTGGAGGGGAACTCATATGGGGTCTACATCCTAAACTGAACACTATTCTCTATATACAGTAGTGCACTACTTTTGACTAGAGCTCTATGGGAACACTATGGGTCCTGGTAAAATGTAGTGCACTAAATAGGGAATAGGGTGCCATTTTAGACTCAACCAGGGTTTCCATTCCCCCTAACCCTCTGACCCCTAACCCCTAACCCCAAGCCCTGACTGTACCCCTAACCCCTGACCCCTAACCCCTAACCTCAAGCCCTGACTGTACCCCTAACCCCTACCCCCAAGCCCTGACTGTACCCCTAACCCCTAACCCCTGACCCCTACCCCTACCCCTAACCCCTACCCCCAAGCCCTGACTGTACCCCTAACCCCTAACCCCTGACCCCTACCCCTACCCCTAACCCCTACCCCCAAGCCCTGACTGTACCCCTAACCCCTAACCCCTAACCCCTACCCCCAAGCCCTGACTGTACCCCTAATCCTGCTACAGGTGGTTGGGGTACGGTGGGTGTGTACGAGGTATACCAGATGTTACAAGTTGCAATAGAGAGGCGGGCGGGCCCGGGCACAGCAGGTGCAGAACCATTCTGCTGTTATGACCCATCGAAACCTGATGCATCTAAAAGCCTGGTGTTTTATTGTCTTGAGTGGAGCCGAGGGGTTTTGGGAGCCCCGTGTTACCAAACACCAAGCAGTTTGTTTTGGCAGCCGATCAAACCTCCCTTTGCCTTCCGTTAATCCCAGGAGTTTTTCAGTGATATCTGTCATGGCCGCACAGCATTGGATGGAAAGAAAACACTTGTGTGATTATGTCATGAATATCTGGAATGATGTTTATGACACGCTACGGGTTTTCATCTTTCACGGCTTTCAGACAGACTGCGTCTTGGACTGCGGCTCTGTGTGTGTCTCATCTGCCCCCCCGTGTTCGGTTCAATCTGCTCCAACTGGCTCTAAAACCCCTCTGGAGTCAAAGCAGATGCATTGTGCTTTTAATTGCAGCAACTACGTCAAACTAATGAAGGCCTATCTATTTCCCCCTCCACTTGTCTATTGTACACATCGCAGACATGGCGACTCCATCTATTGGTGAAGCCACTCAGCCAATAGGAGCTAGACAATATTGATAGGTATCACACAAACTCACCCAGTATTCTGGCTACAAGCCAGCCTTTGTTTTGCTGGGCCGCTCTCTCTGTGTGTTCGGGACAAGAGTGACTGTCCTCCAGAGCGGGGGTCGGGGGGGGGGGGGGGGGGGGGGGGGGGGGGGGGAGCCTTCCCTATGTGTTTCAGCTGCCCTGTAGCTCTCAGAGGGAATCAGTCTGTAACTCTCAGAGGGAATCAGTCGGTAACTCTCAGAGAGAATCAGTCGGTAACTGAGAGAATCAGTCGGTAACTCTCCTCCTCAGAGAGAATCAGTGTGATACTTTAGACCCTTGGGAAAGACACTGAGTAGCTGTGGCCCCTCCCTCCGCCCCCTTCTGGCCCCTCACTAACACCCCGAGATCTACACACACAAGCATGTACACACACACACAAAAGCGCACACACATACTCACAAACAGGCACCTACACATGCACAAGCACGTACGTACACAGACACACACACACACACACACACACACACACACACACACACACACACACACACACACACACACACACACACACACACACACATACACACATATACACATATACACACACATACACACACACACATACACACATATACACACACATACACACACACACACACACACATACACACACACATACACACACACATACATACACACACACACACATACGGACGCACACACACACACACACACACACACACACACACACACACACACACACACACACACACACACACACATACACACACACACACATACACACACACACACACACACACACACACACACACACACACACACACACACACACACACACACACACACACATACATATTTATTTATGAAGTGCCTTTGGAAAGTATTCAAACCCCTGGACATTTTTCACATTTTGTTCCATTACAGCCTTTTTCTGAAAGGTATGAAATACTCCCCCCCCCCTCACCAATCTACACACAATACCCCATAATGACATCACAATACCCCATAATGACATCACAATACCTCATGACATCACAATACCCCATAATGAGTAAGCAAAAAAAGTTGTTAGAAATTCTAGCAAACTTATTACAAATAAAAATCAGAAATACCTTATTTATCTAAGTACTCAGACCCTTTGCTATGAGACTCGAAATTGAGCTCAGGTGGATCCTGTTTCCATTGATCAGCCTTGATTGGAGTCCAACCTGTGGTAAATTTAATTGATTGGACATGATTTGGAAAGGTACACACCTGTCTATATAAGGTCCCACAGTTGACAGTGCATGTCAGAACAAAAACCAAGTTATAAGGTCGAAAAAATTGTCCGTAGAGCGCTGAGACAAGATTGTGTCGTGGCACAGATCTGGGGAAGGCAACCAAAAAAATGTCTGCAGCATTGAAGGTCCCCAAGAACACAGTGGCCTCCATCATTCTTAAATGGAAGAAGTTTGGAACCATCAAGGCTCTCCCTAGTGTTAGCCGCACGGCCAAACTGAGCAATCGGGGGAGAAGGGCCTTGGCCAGGGAGGTGACCAAGAAACCGATGGTCACTTTGAAAGAGCTCCAGAGTTCCTCTGTGGAGATGGGAGAACCTTCCGGAAGGACAACCATCTCTGCAGGACTCCACCAATCAGGCCTTTATGGTAGATTGGCCAGACGGAAGCCACTCCTCAGTAAAAGGCACATGACAGCCTGCTTGGAGTTTGCCAAAAGGCACCTAAAGGACTCTCAGACCATGAGAAACAAGATTCTCTGGTCTGATGTAACCAAGATTGAACTCTTTGGCCTGAATGCCAAGTGTCACGTCTGTAGAAAACCTGTTACCATCCCTACGGTGAATAGTGGTGGTGGCAGCATCATGCTGTGGGGATGTTTTTCAGCGACAGGGACTAGGAGACTAGTCAGGATCGAGGGAAAGATGAACCAAGCAATGTACAGAAAGATCCTTGATGTAAACCTCCTCCAGAGTGCTCCGGACCTCAGACTAGGGTGAAGGTTCACCTTCCAACAGGACAACAACCCTAAGCACACAGCCAAGACAATGCAGGAGTGAATTTGGGACAAGTCTCTCAATGTCCTTGAGTGGGCCAGCCAGAGCCCGGACTTGAACCCGATCGAACATCTCTGGAGAGAAAATAGCTGTGCAGCGACGCTCCCCATCCAACCGGACAGATCTTGAGAGGATCTACAGAGAAGAATGGGAGAAACTCCCCAAACACAGTTGTGTCAAGCGTGTAGCATCATACCGAATAAGACTCGACTGTCACGTTCTGACCTTTATTTCCTTTGTTTTGTCTTTATTGTAGTATGGTCAGGGCGTGAGTTGGGGTGGGCAGTCTATGTTTGTTTTTCTATGTTTTTCTATTTCTGTGTTTGGCCTGATATGGTTCTCAATCAGAGGCAGCTGTTTATCGTTGTCCCTGATTGAGAACCATATTTAGGTAGCCTGGGTTTCACTGTTGGTTTGTGGGTGTTTGTTTATATTCACTTTATTGTTTTTGTATTTCATAGTGTTCAGTCTTTTCTATTAAAACACGGACCCTTACCATGCGGCGTATTGGTCCGATCCCTGCTACTCCTCTTCAGACAAAGAGGAGGAAATCTGCCGTTACACCGAGGCTGTAATCACTGCCAAAGGTGCTTCAACAAAGTACCGAGAAAAGAGTTGAAAACTTTTAAGCAGATGTTATATTTCAGTTAAAAACCTGTTTTTGTTTGGTCATTATGGGGTATTGTGATGTCATTATGGGGTTTTGTGATGTCATTATGGGGTATTGTGATGTCATTATGGGGTTTTGTGTGTAGATTGATGAGGGGGGGGGGGATGTTTTTTTAAAGCAATTTTAGTATAAGGCTTTAACGTAACAAAAGGTGGAAAAAGTCAAGGGGTCTGAATACTTTCCGAAAACACTATCACTGACATATGACATTTCCACAAGTGCTCAGAACCTTTAGGGTTTTTACATGGAATAGAACACCACTTATAATTAGATTACTGTGATGTGGCTTTGTGTCATGTAATCAATATCCTGCCCCCCAGGCTGGGTTCATATTTCATACAGAAGGCCCATCTCCATTAGTGTTCTGTATTTTGTCATGTTCGATGTTTTGTGTGGATCCCAGGACGAATAGCAGCTGCTTCTTCAACAGCCAATGGGGATCCCAGGACGAATAGCAGCTGCTTCTTCAACAGCTAATGTGGATCCCAATCAAATTAAAAATGAAAAAAATGATCATTAGTTACCATCTGTTGTGGTGTTGTCAAAATAACAACCCCACACGTGTAGTGATGAGAGAGTAGATTGGCTGTGACTTGTACGCTAAGCTACCACTGTAGCTGGAAATCACATGACCTGCCATTTCACTGTGTTCAGACACACACATTTAGATGGTTTGAGTCCCTCTGCCTCGTATGTCTGTCTGTCTACTGTAATACAACAGACCTGACAACCTTCCAACTAAAACAAGCAGGGAAGCTGTAAATCACACTGTGCTGTTGGCCTGGCCCCATACCCAGAGGAGTTTCAGAACCACAATGCTGCACTTCAGCTTCTCATAGACTATCTAGATAATTAGATGAACACTTCAGCTGCTCTTAGTCTATCTAGATAATTAGATGGACACTTCAGCTTCTCATAGTCTATCTAGATAATTAGATGGACACTTCAGCTTCTCAGAGACTATCTAGATAATTAGATGAACACTTCAGCTGCTCATAGTCTATCTAGATAATTAGATGGACACTTCAGCTTCTCATAGACTATCTAGATAATTAGATGGACACTTCAGCTTCTCAGAGACTATTTAGATAATTAGATGGACACTTCAGCTTCTCAGAGACTATCTAGATAATGAGATGGACACTTCAGCTTCTCATAGACTATCTAGATAATGAGATGGACACTTCAGCTTCTCAAAGACTATCTAGATAATTAGATGGACACTTCAGCTTCTCATAGACTATCTAGATAATTAGATGGACACTTCAGCTTCTCATAGACTATCTAGATAATTAGATAGACACTTCAGCTTCTCAGAGACTATCTAGATAATTAGATGGACACTTCAGCTTCTCATAGACTATCTAGATAATGAGATGGACACTTCAGCTTCTCATAGACTATCTAGATAATTAGATGGACACTTCAGCTTCTCATAGACTATCTAGATAATTAGATGGACACTTCAGCTTCTCATAGTCTATCTAGATAATTAGATGGACACTTCAGCTTCTCATAGACTATCTAGATAATGAGATGGACACTTCAGCTTCTCATAGACTATCTAGATAATTAGATGGACACTTCAGCTTCTCATAGACTATCTAGATAATTAGATGGACACTTCAGCTTCTCAGAGACTATCTAGATAATTAGATGGACACTTCAGCTTCTCATAGACTATCTAGATAATGAGATGGACACTTCAGCTTCTCAAAGACTATCTAGATAATTAGATGGACACTTCAGCTTCTCATAGACTATCTAGATAATGAGATGGACACTTCAGCTTCTCAAAGACTATCTAGATAATTAGATGGACACTTCAGCTTCTCATAGACTATCTAGATAATGAGATGGACACTTCAGCTTCTCAAAGACTATCTAGATAATTAGATGGATACTTCAGCTTCTCATAGACTATCTAGATAATTAGATGGACACTTCAGCTTCTCATAGACTATCTAGATAATTAGATGGACACTTCAGCTTCTCAGAGACTATCTAGATAATGAGATGGACACTTCAGCTTCTCATAGACTATCTAGATAATTAGATGGACACTTCAGCTTCTCATAGACTATCTAGATCATTAGATGGACACTTCAGCTTCTCATAGACTATCTAGATAATGAGATGGACACTTCAGCTTCTCAAAGACTATCTAGATAATTAGATGGACACTTCAGCTTCTCATAGACTATCTAGATAATGAGATGGACACTTCAGCTTCTCAAAGACTATCTAGATAATTAGATGGACACTTCAGCTTCTCATAGACTATCTAGATAATTAGATGGACACTTCAGCTTCTCATAGACTATCTAGATAATTAGATGGACACTTCAGCTTCTCATAGACTATCTAGATAATGAGATGGACACTTCAGCTTCTCAGAGACTATCTAGATAATTAGATGGACACTTCAGCTTCTCATAGACTATCTAGATAATGAGATGGACACTTCAGCTTCTCAGAGACTATCTAGATAATTAGATGGACACTTCAGCTTCTCATAGACTATCTAGATAATGAGATGGACACTTCAGCTTCTCATAGACTATCTAGATCATTAGATGGACACTTCAGCTTCTCATAGACTATCTAGATAATTAGATGGACACTTCAGCTTCTCATAGACTATCTAGATAATTAGATGGACACTTCAGCTTCTCATAGACTATCTAGATAATTAGATGGACACTTCAGCTTCTCATAGACTATCTAGATAATTAGATGGACACTTCAGCTTCTCATAGACTATCTAGATAATTAGATGGACACTTCAGCTTCTCAAAGACTATCTAGATAATTAGATGGACACTTCAGCTTCTCATAGACTATCTAGATAATTAGATGGACACTTCAGCTTCTCATAGACTATCTAGATAATTAGATGGACACTTCAGCTTCTCAAAGACTATCTAGATAATTAGATGGACACTTCAGCTTCTCAGAGACTATCTAGATAATTAGATGGACACTTCAGCTTCTCAAAGACTATCTAGATAATTAGATGGACCAAATCAACTGTTACAACTGTAACAGTCCATCTGTGGTTGTGGACAGGTAGTTGTGTGTTTATTCCTGACATGGTTGTTGTTGTTGACTCTGTGTAAATTGCAAGCCCAGTTGTGTTGGTTTAGTGACCGGAGGAGCTCAGAACCATGTGTGTGTTCCTCCTCTTGGTATTACAGATGCTGTTATTTAACGATTGTTCAGTCAAGGCCTTTGTCTCTTTGGGAGTTCTTTTCTGTTTATTTCCTTGATTTGTTTTCATTGGCGTAGCTGAAGGCCCTGATATACTGTCCTGTCCACCCCTCACTCTGACTAACTCTTATCTAAAGGCCCTGATATACTGTCCTGTCTACCCATTACTCTGACTAACTCTTATCTAAAGGCCCTGATATACTGTCCTGTCTACCCATTACTCTGACTAACTCTTATCTAAAGGCCCTGATATACTGTCCTGTCTACCCATTACTCTGACTAACTCTTATCTAAAGGCCCTGATATACTGTCCTGTCTACCCATTACTCTGACTAACTCTTATCTGAAAACTATTCTGAATCTCATAGTGTATCCCAAATGGCACTCTATAAGGTGCACTACTTTTGACCAGGGCCCATTGGCTCTGGTCTAAAGTAGTGCACTATATAGGGAATAGGGCTCTGGTCTAAAGTAGTGCACTATATAGGGAATAGGGCTCTGGTCTAAAGTAGTGCACTATATAGGGAATAGGGCTCTGGTCTAAAGTAGTGCACTATATAGGGAATAGGGCTCTGGTCTAAAGTAGTGCACTATATAGGGAATAGGGCTCTGGTCTAAAGTAGTGCACTATATAGGGAATTGGGCTCTGGTCTAAAGTAGTGCACTATATAGAGAATAGGGCTCTGGTCTAAAGTAGTGCACTATATAGGGAATAGGGCCCTGGTCTAAAGTAGTGCACTATATAGGGAATAGGGAGTCTTTTGGGACAGAGACTTACAACTCCTAGAAGTCTGAAAGACGATGGTTTACAGTTTAGTTCCCACGGCCGTGGAGGCTGCAGGTTAACACACACACACACACACACACACACACACACACACACACTCAGCCACATACACTCAGCCACACACACCCTCAGCCACACACACCCACAGCCTCACACACTCAGCCACACACACACACACACACACACACACACACACACACACACACACACACACACTCAGCCACACACACCCACAGCCTCACTCACTCAGCCACACACACGGTTGGTCCGAGAGCTGTTTTGTAGCATTGACAGAGGTTTCTGTTAAGACCCCTGTTGGTGTCACTTCACTGCCCTGCTGTACTAATATGTCCCAAACGACACCTCTATCCCCTTTGTAGTGCACTGCTTTAGACCAGAGTCCTATGGGCCCTAGTGCACTATATATAGGGAATAGGGAGCTGTCCAGGTGCCACTCTATCCCAGGTCCACTGACTGCACAGTGCCCCCCTGTCCTGTCAGGCCAGTCAGTGTTGACCCTCCTCAGTCCCCAGCTTCCTGCCAAGGGAATGTGTTCCCATCTGTCTTAGTGTCGGATGTGTATGTATCTCATCAAGGTGTTGTGTTGACTCCTTCCTCTTTCTCCTTCCCCTGGCCGTTCCCTTTGAAGGGAATGTGTTCCCCTCTGTCTTAGTGTCGGATGTGTATGTATCTCATCAAGGTGTTGTGTTGACTCCTCCCCCTTTCTCCTTCCCCTGGCCGTTCCCTTTGAAGGGAATGTGTTCCCCTCTGTCTTAGTGTCGGATGTGTATGTATCTCATCAAGGTGTTGTGTTGACTCCTCCCCCCTTTCTCCTTCCCCTGGCCGTTCCCTTTGAAGGGAATGTGTTCCCCTCTGTCTTAGTGTCGGATGTGTATGTATCTCATCAAGGTGTTGTGTTGACTCCTCCCCCTTTCTCCTTCCCCTGGCCGTTCCCTTTGAAGGGAATGTGTTCCCCTCTGTCTTAGTGTCGGATGTGTATGTATCTCATCAAGGTGTTGTGTTGACTCCTCCCCCTTTCTCCTTCCCCTCGCCGTTCCCTTTGATGTGGTGTGAAGTGGAGGGATCGGACTGTACAGTCAGGTGTTTGTTCTGGGGCTTCTGGATGAACTCCACCTGGCTCTGTTGAAATCTGAGATAAGGGGACGGGGGGGGACGGGGGGTGAGATTTAGGAGATCGCTGCGCTGAGGAAGGGAAACCTTGGAGATATTGCTAAACCATGTGAACATACTAGGTTACAACATGTAGTACGCTGAGCTGCTGTCATCTCCGGGGCGTGTGTGTGTGTGTGTGTGTGTGTGACCTCAGCACAGCACAGCTGTATTCTTGCACTCTTCCAGAAATCCAACACCCACAGAATAAAGACGTATAACTGACAGTGGAAAATTTGCTGAAATTATGAGTTGGGGGGGAAACGAACGATTAAATTGTCGCATTTTAACAGTTTCACTCAACTTTTGGAGCTTAGTCACATGATGTTTCAGTTCTCAATACATAAACAGAACAGCTGGAAAAGTGTTGTGATCTGTAATGTTAATCTCTCTCTCTCTCTCCTCCCTCTCTCTTCTATCTCTATTTCTGCCTCTCTCTCCCCTTCCCCTCTTTCTCTCTCTCTCTCTCTGTCTCTCTCTCTCTCTCTCTCTCTCTCTCTCTCTCTCTCTCTCTCTCTCTCTCTCTCTCTCCTCCCTCTCTCTTCTATCTCTATTTCTGCCTCTCTCTCCCCTTCCCCTCTTTCTCTCTCTCTTTCTCTCTCTCTCCTTCCCCTCTCTCTCTTTCCCTCTCTCTCTCTCTCTCTCTCTCCCTCTCTCTCTCTCTCTCCACCCTCTCTCTTCTATCTCTATTTCTGCCTCTCTCTCCCCTTCCCCTCTTTCTCTCTCTCTTTCTCTCTCTCTCCTTCCCCTCTCTCTCTTTCCCTCTCTCTCCCTCTCTCTCTCTCTCTCTCTCTCTCTCTCTCTCTCTCTCTCTCTCTCTCTCTTTCCCTCTCTCCCTCTCTCCTCCCTCTCTCTTCTTTCCACAGTGATCTGAGTATGAACAACCTGACCCTGTTGTCCTCCGGTGCCCTCTCCAACCTTCACTTCCTTGAGGAGCTGTGAGTATGACAGCCGCTTCCTAACCAGATAAGAGATACAATAGATCCCCTCTCAGCCTTATCACCGAAGGGAAACTGTCTGTCAAAGCCTTATCGTGGTCTAGCATCGTTCCCATGGCGTTCATGTCAAACAATTACAATAAATCTCACAATCTTGCGATTTACAGTGATTTGTTTTTTGTTAGATTAGAGTAGGACAGTTCTATGTGATGTCAGAAGGCTTGTATGTATGTGTAGTACCTACAGGGTTACACAACTACTGGGAGGAGAGGAGAGGAGAGGAGAGGAGAGGAGAGGAGAGGAGAGGAGAGGAGAGGAGAGGAGAGGAGAGGAGAGGTGGGAATGTCCTGTTGCAGCTGGCCTAGAGAGAGGTGATGGTGGGTATGTCCTGTTGCAGCTGGCCTGGATGTCCTTGTAGACATACTGAGGCAACTGACAGGAACTTCCCAACCGGAATCCCCGGTCTCTCAGTTCTCTCTCTAACCCAACCAGCTAAGACAGGGACCCACGAGTGCATTCCAAACGGCCCCCTGTTCCCTATATATTGCACTACTTTGGACCATTCCCTCCCGTTGGGCTCTGGTCAAAAAGTAGTGCACTTTATAGGGAATAGAGGGCCTTTTGGAACACAGCCGCTCTGTACACTGCTGCCACAACGAGCCAGCGAAATGGGCCTGCATCCAGAAACATAAAAAAACAACATTAAAATGTTTTTATTTTCTAAACTCTGTTAAAGAGCTCTGACTTTTGTAGGAGTTGTTAAATGGGGCAAAACTCAGGAAATTAAATCGAAGATTGTTCTGGCTCGAGTTCCCGCTTCAAAGACTTATGTGCGGTTCCCTAATGAAAACCTGACGGAACCTTAGAACCCGTCCCTGGAGAAGAGAAGAAGAGCTACTGCATCACAGGGAGGACGTCGAGAGTTGTGTCCCCAGTGGTACCTTAAACCCTATCTAGTGTACTTCCTGTACCAAAGCGCTACGGTCAAATATATAATATAGTGTTTTATCTCCTTGTGTTGATGTGTATTATCTGTAGCAGTGGTTCCCAACCTATTTGGGTTACTGTGTCACCGAGTGCATTCTGCTTCTGCCCGGAGAACCCCTGAAGTAGCCTGTTATATACTGTGTATATATACTGTATTCTATCCTATTCTACTGTATCTTAGTCTATGCCACGCTGACATTACTCGTCCACATATTTATATATTCTTAAATCCATTCCTTTACTTAGATGTATGTGTATTGGGATACTGTGGTGCAAAAAAAGTATTTAGTCAGCCACCAATTGTGCAAGTTCTCCCACTTAAAAAGATGAGAGAGGCCTGTAATTTTCATCATGGGTACACGTCAACTATGACAGACAAAATGAGGAATCACATTGTAGGATTTTTTATGAATTGATTTGCAAATTATGGTGGAAAATAAGTATTTGGTCAATAACAAAAGTTGATCTCAATACTGTGTTATATACCCTTTGTTGGCAATGACAGAGGTCAAACGTTTTCTGTAAGTCTTCACCAGGTTTTCACACACTGTTGCTGGTATTTTGGCCCATTCCTCCATGCAGATCTCCTCTAGAGCAGTGATGTTTTGGGGCTGTTGCTGGGCAACACGGACTTTCAACTCCCTCCAAAGATTTTCTATGGGGTTGAGATCTGGAGACTGGCTAGGCCACTCCAGGACCTTGAAATGCTTCTTACGAAGCCACTCCTTCGTTGCCCGGGCGGTGTGTTTGGGATCATTGTCATGCTGAAAGACCCAGCCACGTTTCATCTTCAATGCCCTTGCTGATGGAAGGAGGTTTTCACTCAAAATCTCACGATACATGGCCCCATTCATTCTTTCCTTTACACGGATCAGTCGTCCTGGTCCCTTTGCAGAAAAAAAGCCCCAAAGCATGATGTTTCCAACCCCATGCTTTACAGTAGGTATGGTGTTCTTTGAATGCAACTCAGCATTATTTGTCCTCCAAACACGACGAGTTGAGTTTTTACCAAAAAGTTATATTTTGGTTTCATCTGACCATATGGCATTCTCCCAATCTTCTTCTGGATCATCCAAATGCTCTCTAGCAAACTTTAGACGGGCCTGGACATGTACTGGCTTAAGCAGGGGGACACGTCTGGCACTGCAGGATTTGAGTCCCTGGCGGCGTAGTGTGTTACTGATGGTAGGCTTTGTTACTTTGGTCCCAGCTCTCTGCAGGTCATTCACTAGATCCCCCCTGTGTGGTTCTGGGATTCTGGGGTGAGATCTTGCGTGGAGCCCCAGATCGAGGGAGATTATCAGTGGTCTCTTCCATTTCCTTATAATTGCTCCCACAGTTGATTTCTTCAAACCAAGCTGCTTACCTATTGCAGATTCAGTCTTCCCAGCCTGGTGCAGGTCTACAATTTTGTTTCTGGTGTCCTTTGACAGCTCTTTGGTCTTGGCCATAGTGGAGTTTGGAGTGTGACTGTTTGAGGTTGTGGACAGGTGTCTTTTATATTGATAACAAGTTCAAAAAGGTGCTATTAATACAGGTAACGAGTGGAGGACAGAGGAGCCTCTTAAAGAAGAAGTTACAGGTCTGTGAGAGCCAGAAATCTTGCTTGTTTGTAGGTGACCAAATACTTATTTTCCACCATAATTTGCCAATAAATAAATTAAAAATCCTACAATGGGATTTTCAGGATTTTTTTTCTCATATTGACTGTCATAGTTGAAGTGTACCTATGATGAAAATTACAGGCCTCTCTCATCTTTTTAATAAGTGGGAGAACTTGCACAATTGGTGTCTGACTAAATACTTTTGCCCCACTGTATGTTGTGTAATTTGTTAGATATTACATGTTAGATATTACTACACTATCGGAGCTAGAAACACAAGCTTTTCGCTACACTCCCATTAACATCTGCTGAACACGTGTATCTGACCAATAACATTCAATTTGATTCGTTCTCATTTAACCAGTAGGCTTATGGTGTTATGAGTCTTCTCATGTACCCCCTGTGGACTGGCCAAGTCCCCCCTCCTAGTACCCCTGGTTGGGAACCACTAGTCGATACAGTAGGTAAACCCTCTGCACTAACAGTTACTATACATGGGATCATTAAAAACCCTAGAGCGTTAGACAGAGATTAGAATTATGGCCCAAACTAATTCCAGGAATGAAATTCATACAGAATAATTTCTGTGCTCATGTTACTAAGAGTCTTGTATTCTCACACAAAACCATAGAAACCCGAGGATGTTGAATGTTTTTGGCAGTTTACCCCAGATTTTTAAGTAATTACCTGGAATGTAGATGATCCCTGGAAACTACCCCACCAACTGGATCATCGCTTACAGTGTTATTATCTAACTCGACACACAGAGTCTACTGTCAGAGTCTACTGGCAGACAGCATCTACTGTCAGACAGCATCTACTGTCAGACAGCATCTACTGTCAGACTGCATCTACTGGCAGACAGCATCTACTGGCAGATAGCATCTACTGTCAGACAACATCTACTGTCAGACAGCATCTACTGTCAGACAGCATCTACTGGCGGCAGACAGCATCTACTGGTGGCAGACAGCATCTACTGGCAGATAGCATCTACTGTAAGACAGCATCTACTGTCAGATAGCATCTACTGTAAGACAGCATCTACTGTCAGACAGACATCATCTACTGGCAGACAGCATCTACTGGCAGACAGCATCTACTGGCAGACAGCATCTACTGGCAGACAGCATCTACTGGCAGACAGACAGCATCTACTGGCAGACAGCATCTACTGTCGGACAGCATTTACTGGCAGACAGCAACTACTGTCAAATAGCATCTACTGTCAGACAGCATCTACTGGCAGACAGACATCATCTACTGGCAGACAGACAGCATCTACTGGCAGACAGCATCTACTGGCAGACAGCATCTACTAGCCCTGCTGTGTTCTACTGTTATTATCTATAACTCAACACACAGCATCTACTGTCAAACAGCATCTACTGGCAGACAGCATCTACTGGCAGACAGACAGCATCTACTGGCCCTGCTGTGTTCTACTTTTATAATCTATAACTCAACACATAGCATCTACTGGCAGTCAGACAGCATCTACTGGCAGACAGACAGCATCTACTGGCAGACAGACAGCATCTACTGGCAGACAGACAGCATCTACTGGCAGACAGCATCTACTGGCAGACAGACAGCATCTACTGGCAGACAGACAGCATCTACTGGCAGACAGCATCTACTGGCAGACAGACAGCCCTGCTGTGTTCTACTGTTATTATCTATAACTATTATCTATTCTGAGTCTGGTAACCTGAGCTGAGGCTGGGAGCGTGTGCGTGTGTGCGTGCGTGCGTGCGTGTGTGTGTGTGTGTGTGTGTGTGCGTGCGCGTGTGTGTGTGTGTGACTCCACTGTCTTCCACCACCACTGTTCAGTGTGGAATGCTGGGTATTCAGGGCAGCTGAATGTTCCCAGCCCAGTTAAAAGCAGTAATACCATCTCCCTCTCTAATGCAATAGTTATCAGGAGTGATGACACTGGGCCGTTCTCCAGCAGAGCAGCACAGACATCTAATCAGGACATTGTTACCAAAACAGAGTTGTTTATGGAGCCTCCCCCTAAAGTAGACGCAGCAAGAATGGAAACAATGTCTTCCCTCTGTCAGCGCTGTTAGAGCTCTGTTAGACGTGCCATCTCACAGGTCACACACCGCAAACACACACTCATCACACACACAAACAGGCACACACACACACAGACACATGGCAAGTGTATGAGGTGCCAGTGTGGTTAGGGGGAAGCGAGCGGTTGAATGTTCGGAGCGAGTGGTGGCTTGTGGGGGGCGATGTGGTATGGGGGCACAGGATGGCGGGGGGGGGGGGGGGGGTCCACGAGTGGTGGCTTGTGGGGGCAGGGATGGAATGGGGGAGCTGGTAAGGTTGGAGGGTTGGTATAGGAGGGTGTTCACGAGGACTGAGGAGAGTAGAGGATTTCAGGTCGTTACCATACAGCTGTTTTGGAAGCAGGGTAGAGTATAGCAACCCTCTCAGGTTCAGTTACTCCCAGACACACATAACAGTTTGGCTGAGTGTTAGCTCCTCCGCGCCGAGCCCCCTGGACGGACCCACCAGCAATAGGCTACATTAGGCTGCGTCAGCAACGGGACGACACATGAATGAATTGGGTCAACATCTGACTGGTGTACGCAGGGGGGGCGGGGCCAGGGGGCGGGGCCAGGGGGCGGGGCCAGGGGGGCGGGGCCGGCTGTCTGTTCCCTATAGAATGGCCCCTATGGACCCTGGTCAGAAACGGTAGCTGCCAAAATAAAGGAAACACTCAATCAAAAACATTTCTAAAAAATTCATAAAATAGATTTTTTTGGGAGATTGTTAATGTTACTGTCTCCATGACAACAATAAAAAAATACTTAAATACATGTAATTTTGTCCTTGAAACATTACATTTAAATACTGTAGAATTCCATTAATTCCTATGAAGGACTGCTCCTACTGAGGAGTGGCAATATGGCCGACCGGTGACTTCTAAGCCTCTCATTGGCCAATACATACCAATAACAATCCAGGGTTTATATAGATCGTTGTTTATACCCCCTGTTGTCCTTTCAGATCCCTCTATCAAAGTCACTGAGATCTATTCTTCTAGCCGTGGAAGACAAAATAATGGGCAACTGGGAATGTTTATATACGTGACCCTAAAGATGATGTGATGTTAATTGCTTAATTAACTCAGGAGTCACACCTATTGTGGAAACACCTTGCTTTCAATATACAATACTTTGTGTCCGTGATTTACTCAAGTGTTTCCTTTATTTTGCCAGTTACTTGGAGGGCACACTGGTCAAAAATAGGTGAGGAGAGGGGGTGAGGAGAGGGGGAGGAGAGGGGGTGAGGAGAGGGTTGAGGAGAGGGGGTGAGGAGAGGGGGTGAGGGGAGGGGGGAAGGGACGGGAGGGGGAGGAGAGGGGTTGAGGAGAGGGTTGAGGAGAGGGGGTGAGGAGAGGGGGTGAGGGGAGGGTTGAGGAGATGGGGTGAGGAGAGGGGGTGAGGGGAGGGGGGAGGAGAGGGGGGAGGGGAGGGGGAGGAGAGCGGGTGAGGGGAGGAGAGGGGTGAGGAGCAGGCGGTAGGGAGAGGTGAACAGTGTCTGGTTTCTCCCCTCTCTCTCGGGGCATAGTGAAACACTGTCACATGTCACAGAGAGGGTAGTAGTGGTTGTAAGTAGTAGAGTACCAGGAATAGTTAGATTAGGTATTCAGTAATCAGAGCTCTCTCTCTCTGTCTCTCTCTCTATGTCTCACTCTGTCTCTCTCTCTATGTCTCACTCTCTGTCTCTCTATGTCTCACTCTGTCTCTCTCTCTATGTCTCACTCTCTGTCTCTGTCTCTGTCTCTCGCTCTCTCTCTATGTCTTTCTCTCTATGTCTCACTCTCTGTCTCTCTCTCAATGTCTCACTCTCTGTCTCTCTCTATGTCTCTCCCTCTGTCTCTCTCTCGCTGTCTCTCTCTCTCTCTCTCTCTCTCTCTCTGTCTCTCTCTGTCTCTCTCTCTCTCTCTCTCTCTTTATCTCTCTCTGTCTGTCTCTCTCTGTGTCTCTCTGTCTGTCTCTCTCTATGTCTGTCTGTCTCTCTCTATGTATCTCTCTCTCTCTGTCTCTCTCTCTGTCTGTCTCTCTCTATGTCTCTCTCTCTCTCTCTCTCTCTCTCTGTCTCTCTCTCTCTCTCTGTCTCTCTCTCAATTCAATTCAATTCAATTCAGGGGGCTTTATTGTCATGGGAAACATGTGTTAACACTGCCAAAGCAAGTGAGGTAGATAATATACAAAAGTGAAATAAACAATAAAAATTAACAGTAAACATTACACATACAGACGTTTCAAAACAATAAAGACATTACAAATGTCATATTATATATATACAGTGTTGTAACAATGTACAAATGGTTAAGGTACACAAGGGAAAATAAATAAGCAAAAATATGGGTTGTATTTACAATGGTGTTTGTTCTTCACTGGTTGCCCTTTTCTTGTGGCAACAGGTCACAAATCTTGCTGCTGTGATGGCACACTGTGGAATTTCACCCAGTAGATATGGGAGTTTATCAAATTTGTATTTGTTTTCTAATTCTTTGTGGATCTGTGGTATCTGAGGGAAATATGTATCTCTAATATGGTCATACATTGGGCAGGAGGTTAGGAAGTGCAGCTCAGTTTCCACCTCATTTTGTGGGCAGTGTGCACATAGCCTGTCTTCTCTTGAGAGCCATGTCTGCCTACGGCGGCCTTTCTCAAGAGCAAGGCTATGCTCACTGAGTCTGTACACAGCGAAAGCTTTCCTTAAGTTTGGGTCTTTGTTTGTTCTGCCACTGTGTACTCTCTGTTTAGGGCCAAATAGCATTCTAGTTTGCTCTGTTTTTTTGTTAATTCTTTCCAATGTGTAAAGTAATTATATTTTTGTTTTCTCATGATTTGGTTGTGTCTAATTGTGTTGATGTCCTGGGGCTCTGTAGGGTGTGTTTGTGTTTGTGAACAGAGCCCCAGGACCAGCTTGCTAAGGGGACTCTTCTCCAGGTTCATCTCTCTGTAGGTGATGTCTTTGTTATGGAAGGTTTGTGAATCGCTTCCTTTTAGGTGGTTGTAGAATTTAACATCTCTTTTCTGGATTTTGATAATTAGTGGGTATCGGCCTAATTCTGCTCTGCATGCATTATTTGGTGTTTTACGTTGTACACAGAGGATATTTTTGCAGAATTCTGCATGCAGAGACTCAATTTGGTGTTTGTCCCATTTTGTGAAGTCTTGGTTGGTTAGCGGACCCCAGACCTCACAACCATAAAGGGCAATGGGCTCTATGACTGATTCAAGTATTTTTAGCCAAATCCTAATTGAAATGTTGAATTTTATGTTCCTTTTGATGGCATAGAATGCCCTTCTTGCCTTGTCAAGTATTTGATACACTGCCGATTCATCAGGTTTTCCTACTTACAAAGCATGTAGAGGTCTGTAATTTTTATCATATGTACACTTCAACTGTGAGAGACGGAATCTAAAACAAAAATCCACAAAATCACATTGTATGATTTTTAAGTCATTAATTTGCATTTTATTGCATGACATAAGTATTTGATACATCAGAAAAGCAGAACTTAATATTTGGTACAGAAACCTTTGTTTGCAATTACAGAGATCATACGTTTCCTGTAGTTTTTGACCAGGTTTGCACACAATGCAGCAGGGATTTTGGCCCACTCCTCCATACATACCTTCTCCAGATCCTTCAGGTTTTGGGGCTGTCGCTGGGCAATACAGACTTTCAGCTCCCTCCATAGATTTTCTATTGGGTTCAGGTCTGGAGACTGGCTAGGCCACTCCAGGACCTTGAGATGCTTCTTACGGAGCCACTCCTTAGTTGCCCTGGCTGTGTGTTTTGGGTCATGCTGGAAGACCCAGCCACCACCCATCCTCAATGCTCTTACTGAGGGAAGGAGGTTGTTGGCCAAGATTTTGCGATACATGGCCCCATCCATCCTCCCCTCAATACGGTGCAGTCGTCCTGTACCCTTTGCAGACAAGCATCCCCAAAGAATGATGTTTCCACCTCCATGCTTCACGGTTGGGATGGTGTTCATGGAGTTGTACTCATCCTTCTTCTTCCTCCAAACACGGCGAGTGGAGTTTATACCAAAAAGCTCTATTTTTGTCTCCTCAGACCACATGACCTGCTCCCATTCCTCCTCTCCTCATCCAGATGGTCATTGGCAAACTTCAGACGGGCCTGGACATGCGCTGGCTTGAGCAGGGGGACCTTGCGTGCGCTGCAGGATTTTAATCCATGACGGCGTAGTGTGTTACTAATGGTTTTCTTTGAGACTGTGGTCCCAGCTCTCTTCAGGTCATTGACCAGGTCCTGCCGTGTAGTTCTGGGCTGATCCCTCACCTTCCTCATGATCACTGATGCCCCACAAGGTGAGATCTTGCATGGAGCCCCAGACCGAGGGT